>NC_061842.1:21667652-21670152 GCF_019202785.1 Penaeus chinensis | reverse complement strand
TTATTATTATTATTATTATTATTATTATTATTATTATTAGTTTTTTGGGGCATGCAGACGTGCGTCAGTGTTCGTCAGTAGAAATCTATGGGCAGGGGCGGCCTCACGTCGTGTTAGGGTAGGGCGGGATAAGGGTATAGTGGGGTTGGGTGGAGTGGGGGTGGGGTAGGAAGAAGAGGGAGTATGTAAGGTGTAGGCGGGGGCGGGGACAGGGAGGGTGGCTCTGTTTATACGGGAGGGCGGCACGCTGACGTCAGCATTCCTTGGTCGCCCCATGCCACAAGCATGAGGGATGCAGATCAGCGTTTTTATCCCCTTGTTTGAATGGCTGAGACCCCTGGTTGTGGCTCTTAAAAGTGGAAATTGCTTTTTACTTTCATCTTAAAATATTCTAAGATGCTTTACTAATACGAATGTCGTATGCAGCCGTGAGTTTTGATGGTGTTTGGAGTGAATCTAGGGGTAGGGGGCGCCGTGCCCGTTCGCTTGGCCCACCCCACGCTTCGCCGCGTGCCAGGGTGGCGGGGCGCGGTAGTGCCAGCCCCGATGAGGCGCGCTAGGTGGGCACCCGCTGCTCCGAGCGGCACCGGACCAAGGGCGGCGTCGGGACGGGCGCTGGACCTGGGCATCGCGCGGGAGGCGACGGCGGCGGCCCTCGAGCGCGGACTGGAGGCGGCGCTGCTGTGGTGGGCGGGCTCGGGGACGGAGGTGGGTGCTCGCGGCCCCCCGGGCGGCCTGGCCTCGCCCGCCGCCCCTCGCGAGGCCATTATGTCTGTGCCCGGCCTGCAGCAGCTTTACAGCCAGTTGCACACCACGCTGCAACGACTGGTAGGACCTCCCCCTCCCCCTCCACCCCCTCCCTGCGCCCACTTCCAACCGCCCACCTCATCCTTCGCCCACTCCGATGGCATTCCTAGACCACTGCTCATTGCAGCTTCATTGTTCGTATCCCGACCCCCGTAAACCCCCCTCCTCACGCTTCGTTGCAAAGTAGCGCGAATGAGTGAGTGAGCGAGTGAGTTAGTAAGTGAGCGGGCGAGTGAGTAAGTGAGCGAGCGAGCTAGTGAGTGAGTGAGTGAGGGAGCTATTGAGTGAGTGAGTGAGTGAGTGAGCGAGCGAGCTATTGAGTGAGTGAGTGAGTGAGCGAGCGAGCGAGCGAGCTTGTGAGTGAGTGAGTGAGTGAGTGATGTGAGTGAGCGAGTGAGCGAGTGAGCGAGTGAGTGAGTGAGTGAGTGAGTGAGTGCCAGTGTTTGCTTGTGAGGAGCGCTTTTCCCCGCCCGTAGATGGCCTTCCGCCTGTGCTTCTTTAACGCGATGAGACAGGAGGCATGGTAGAGTGTCTGAGGTACTTTGTGGTGACACGAGGACTGATGACCTAATTTTTGTCCATTTATTTTATACATCCTTTATACTCATTTTCTTGTCCTTTTTTTCTGAATTCTTTCTCGATGGAAGGGCTACGCGATTTATATTTTTGTTTATGCAGCTTTTAACATTTCCATTTTTTTTTCGTCTTGTTTTCTTTCTAATTTTTGACCAGTGATCATCTACCTTTTTTTGCTCTCTTTCTTCTAGATTCGAAATGCTTTGTGATTTTGTCCATTGCTTAGCTTTATTTTCCTTCCTTCCTTTCTTCCTTCTTTCTTTCCTTCTCTCCTTCGTCTCTCTCTCATCATCTTCTTGGCTTAGTGCTTGCTTCAGTGCTCTTTTGGTTGCTTCTCTTCTCTCCCTAACTGTTCCCTCATTCTTATTTGTGATATTTCCATTTCCTTTCCCTTTTTCTCCAGTGGGATATTTTAAAGTGAAGTTGCCCATCATCTTGCCTGCCCCTCCCCTTCCCTCCCCTTCCCTCTCCCTCCCTCCTTCCCTTTTCTCTCCCTCTCCCTATTCTCCCACTTTCTCCTCCCCGAATCTTCATGAAAAAACAGAATCGGCATCTTTCTCTCCTCCATTCACTGCATGTTTTTGTTTTGTCATCCTTCGTCACAAACCGCATTGACGTCATTTACACGTGTATGTCTTTGTTGGTTTGTGTATTTTTGTACTTTTATTTGGTATTTGGCTTTATAGCAGTAGTACTAATAGATGTAGAAGTTACTTTTTTTTTTTTTTTTTTTAATGTTTTTTTTTTCTGGTGTATTTATTTGCTTTGTCATTATTTTTGTTATGCTGGTTATTTACTTGTTTATTTGTGTAATATTTTTCTTATTATTGTTGTTGTTATAATTTATTATTATTATTATTATCATTATTATTATTATTATTATTATTATTATTATTAGATATCGGGAGGCTTGATTCTAACAATAATGATGGCCGTGGCGTTTGCCTCGTGACAGGGAACTATTTTGAACCGCGTGCCTGGGGTTATGAGGGGAAGGAAGGGATGGAGAGAGAACCTGAAGAAAGGAACAGAGAGAAGAGAAAAGGCGAGAGAAGTGTTCCAAGTAATTCTGCGTGTTGTCATTGTATGTTTGTTTGTTTGCCATGCAATTCTCTTG
>NC_061842.1:21642652-21657652 GCF_019202785.1 Penaeus chinensis | reverse complement strand
GGTGCCAGTGGCCTTTAGGGTAATGGGGTGTCGTGTCTGGAACGCGCCAAATTACCGGCAGGTTATTTGCCGATACGAGTTTGTTTTAGCTTTTGATTTCCTCGCACGTCCTGCGTCACGTGGACTCGGCACGCAGGGAAGGCACGGGAAGACGGCGGGTTTCTCTCTTCCTCTTTCTGTTGTCTTCCTTTATTTATTCTTCTTTTCCTTTCAGTCACTTTTCTGTATTGTTTGCATTTGTTTCCGCTTCCATTATCGCTGTCTGTGCAGTTGCCCTTAATTATTTTCTTTGATTTTTTTCGTCCCTTGCTTCCTTCCTCTTCCCTCTCCCTTTCTCTCCCTCCGTTCCTTGCCATCCGTTCTTGCTCTCTTTCCCGCCTTCGCCATCCACTCCTCATGCCATCGCCAACCACCTCATTTCTAAGCCTACAAACAGCCTAAAAACTCGAACACGTGTTATAGGCTTAAGTGACGCGTTATGTGGGTCACTGCCGTGTTGTGAGCGCTTTTTGAACTGTCAGAAGAAATGCCATAAGAAATTAAAACGATGAGCAGAAATAACTAGCATGATTTTTTTTAACGTACTTTTTCGATTGATATTACAAAATCCGGGAATTTCGGAGTATGTGTTTCAGCTGAAAATATCGTTGGCAGTTGCGAGAGCTTTGGCATTCGCGTGTGTAAAACCTAGCGCCGTGACATACATTATAAGCAGTACAGATATTCGGCCTTGAATTTTGCCGTTTTTAAGCACCCTCTTTACTGGAGCTCTCTCTCTCTCTCTCTCTCTCTCTCTCTCTCTCTCTCTCTCTCTCTCTCTCTCTCTCTCTCTCTCTCTCTCTCTCTCTCTCTCTCTCTCTCTCTCTCTCTCTCTCTCAGCCTCAGTTCCTTTCCACCATCCTCCTCCACCTTCCCAGTCTCTCTTTCTTCTCTTTTCCTTCCTTCTCCCCTACTCTTTTTTATTTCTCTATCGCTTCTCTCTATCCCTCATCCCCTCCTGCCTTCTCTCTTATCACTCATATAATCCAGGCTCCCTTCCACTTCCCTCTCCCTCTTCCACTTCCCTCTCACTCTTCCACTTCCCTCTCCCTCATCCACTTCCCTCTCCCTCTTCCACTTCCCTCTCCCTCTTCCACTTCCCTCTCCCTCATCCACTCCCCCTCCTCATCCACTCCCCCTCCTCATCCCCTCATCCTCCCTCTCCATCTTTTCCCATTTCCCCTTTCTCTTTCCAACTTTATCTCTCGTGCCTGGGGCGACCTTGTCTCGGGCTATACTGTGTTTCGGTGTTGGCATGAGCGCCCGGGTGTTCCTCCGGTCACGCAGCCGTGTTCCTAGACGCCCCACAATGCGTGCGACCTTGTTCTTCTTGCCCCACTTCGCTCGGAGGTACACTCACAAAAAGGAGAAAAAAAGGGGGGGAAAAATGCCTGTTTTGGTGGGTGCGTGTTGGGGAGAGTGTTTGTGTGTGTGTCTGTGGGGGGGGGGGGGGTATGTGTGTGTTTGTGTTTGTGTTTGTATGTTTTAAGGGCGAGCGTGCATGTATGCTGTGATTTCGTGCGTACGTACCATATTTAACGTATGTTTGTAGAATGCCCCCCCCCCCCCCCCAAATCTAGGGCTACCCAATTCACATACACACACACACTCACACTCACACTCACACACCCACACTCATACCCACACACTCACACCCACACTCACACCCACACTCACACTCACTCACACTCACACTCAGACGTGTTTATAAGTATCTGCGTCTTTCATCTTTCCTCCAACGAGAGACAAAACTCTACGGTATATAGTTTCACATTTCAGTTACGTTTCCTTTAGTCAAATACTTTGTGTGAAGCGCTGAAATACCGTGCGTTCTTTGTTATTGTTGTCATTATTACTCTGTTGTCGACGTTTTCATTACATTTGTCAGTTTGTCACTGTCAGCATTATTGTTGATGTTATGATTATTATAATTTTCTTCATCGTTAAAGTTGTTTTAGTTGTTATAATCATCGTCGGTCGTTCCATTTCCCGCCTAAGTAACAAATGTCCCCCGCGCTTCCTTTCCATCCTTATTATTTTAGCGGCCTCCCTCGCGTGGCGTTACAGAAACATTTATCCCGGATCCCCCGCGGGCGATAAACCATAACGCTTCCACAGGCTGGTTTTCGCGACGCTGCCTCGTGTTGCCGGGTCAGATTCAGGTCGGGATTTTCTCCGCCGAGTGGGAGGCTTTCTGAGTGCGGGTTAAAGGTGGCCACGGTGTTACTCGGGTCGCCTCGGCCCCCTCGCCCCTGTCCGGTGCTGTCGCTCTCTTGCTCTCTGGCCTTTGGTCTGTCTGTCTGTTGGTCTGCCTGACTCTGCGCTAGTTGGGGTTTCTGTTGGCTGTTTTCTCTGGATGCTTTAATTATTTACTATTTTTTTACTCAAGAGTTTTCCCTCTCTCTCTCTCTCTCTCTCTCTCTCGCTCTCTCTCTTTCCTTCTCTCTCTCTTTCCTTCTCTCTCTTTCCTTCTCTCTCTCTTTCCTTCTCTCTCTCTTTCCTTCTCTCTCTCTTCCTTCTCTCTCTCTCTCTCTCTCTCTCTCTCTCTCTCTCTCTCTCTCTCTCTCTCTCTCTCTCTCTCTCTTTCCTTCTCTCTCTTCCTTCCTTTCTTCCTTCCTTCCTTCCTTTCTTCCATCTTTCCTTCCTTCCTTCCTTCATTCCTTCATTCTTTCCTTCATTCCTTCATTCCTTCCTTCCTTCCTTCCTTCCTTTCTCAGTCCTCTTCTCTTTTCCCTTATCCTTTCCTTCTCCGTCTTCCCTCCTCCCCCTCTTTCTTCCCCGCCGCGCTGGAAGCCTCGTTGAAACCCGTATTCTTTACGTGATGTTTATTCAGTTAAGAATAAAATGATAATCGTAATAATAATAAATTAAATGAATTAGTAAATACAAGAATAGGGAGGGGAGGGAGGGGGAGGGAGGGAGGGGGGGAGGCTGCAAATGGCGATTAGGTTTTAATGTGATAGTGGATGATGCGGTTTCTTGGTCATTAAGGAAATGGGAGGTTTTGTGTGCGTGCGTGCGTGCGTGCGTGCGTGCGTTAATACAACAGGAGTATGATGAGCTGCTTTTGTATGTGAGCTGGAAAGAGAGAAGGCAAGGGAGGAGGAGGAGGAGAAAGAGGAGGAGGAGGAGGAGAAGGAGGAGGAGGAGGAGGAGGAGGAGGAGGAGGAGGAGGAGGAGGAGGAGGAGGAGGAGGAGGAGGAGGAGGAGGAGGAGGAGGAGGAGGAGGAGGAGAGCAAGCCATCAGCTGGTGGCGGCACTAGACACAGTATTTCGCTCTCGGGACAACGCCAACCACGCGGCCTCTGTGTTCATTTTCCTGTCGCTGACCTCGTTTCACCCCCCCCCCTCCCCCTCGCTCACACACACACGCACTCCGTTTGGGTCGTGGTGGTGGAGGGATGAGGGGGGGGGTGAGGTTCGAAAAAGAGAAAATCACCTCCATAGTGTTGTTTAATTTTTTTATTTCTACTTATTAGATTTTGTTTGGGGGGGAGGGGTGTGGTGGGGGTTGGGGGTGGGGGTGTTCTTTCTTTTCTTGTTTCTTTTTATTTACGTATTGCTTCGTTGCTGGGAAAGCTTATTATTTTTATCATTATTATCGCCATGTTATTATAAATTATTATTATTATCATCATCATCATCATCATCATCATAATTATTGCCTCATTTTATTTTTTATCCTTGTTATTTTTATTTGTTACTCGTGTCATCGTCGTTGTCATTTATTCATCAAGAAGTCCAATTTGATGATGGGGAGAAATAGGGTCCGATTTGTGAGGGGAAATATGCTAAGTAGCTGCGAGATTTCTCTCTCTTTCTCTCTCTCTCTCTCTCTCTCTCTCTCTCTCTCTCTCTCTCTCTCTCTCTCTCTCTCTCTCTCTCTCTCTCTCTCTCTCTCTCTCTCTCTCTCTCTCCATTTCTATATATTTGTTCCTACTTCGTACGCCGGAAATCGATCGTGTCTGGCTGTGAAGGTCTTTGTGGTTGTTTACTTGGTTGTTGTACGTTTGTTATTTAAAGCGGTGACCAGAGGGCGAGAGTGAGTAACAAAGCTTGTTTGCTAGGGAGGAAGGGATGGGGGGAAGGGAAGGGGGGGAGGAAGGGGGGAATGACGGGGAAGGTCAACGGGTAAGTGTATATGTTGGGGGGTATCTTTGTTCTCTCCCCCTTTTCCTTCTTCCCCTTCCCTTTCCTCTCCCCATTCCTCTTTCTCCTTCCCTTCCCCTTCTCCAACCTTCTTTTCTAACCCTTCTCCAACCTTCTTTTCTAACCCTTCTCTCTCTCTCTCTCTCTCTCTCTCTCTCTCTCTCTCTCTCTCTCTCTCTCTCTCTCTCTCTCTCTCTCTCTCTCTCTCTCTCTCTCTCTCTCTCTCTCTTCCTACCTCTCTCCTGTCTATCGTTCTCTCTTCCCTCCGTCCCTCCCTCCTTTTTTCCGCTTTTCTCTCTCGCTTCCTCACTCTTTGGACAGGTGGAGTGGGAGGAGGATCAGCGACCAGCTGGGTTGGAGCCAGTGAGTCATGGCATACTCCCCTTGCCCCCCCCCCCCCCTCTCTCTCTCTCTCTCTCTCTCTCTCTCTCTCTCTCTCTCTCTCTCTCTCTCTCTCTCTCTCTCTCTCTCTCTCTCTCTCTCTCTCTCTCTCTCTCTCTCTCTCTCTCCCTCCCTCCCTCCCTCCCTCCCTCCCTCCCTATCTCTCGCTTTGTTTTTCTCTCTTTTTTCGTCCCTTCTTTTTTCCCCTCAACCCTTACAGTTCAACTCCCCCTTCTTCCCCTTCTTTCCTTTATCTCTGTCCTCCATCCCCCTCCCCCCCCCCTCCCCCTCCCGGCTCCTCTCATTTTCGGCGCACAAGTTGGCGAAGTGGAACTCAATCTCCCTTTTGAGAAATGAAAATGAGAAATAATGACACGTGTGTTTTTTTGTTTTGTTTTTTTGGTATATGTTTGTTTCGCTTCTCTGCGTATTGTTTGACTTCGATTGAGAGAGAGAGAGAGAGAGAGAGAGAGAGAGAGAGAGAGAGAGAGAGAGAGAGAGAGAGAGAGAGAGAGAGAGAGAGAGAGAGAGAGAGAGAGAGAGAGAGAGAAAGAAAGAGAGAGAAAGAGAGACGATGGGGGGAGGGAGGAGAAGGGGTTAGAAAACATTGCATTACTAGCAGAAATCTGTATGTGCGCACGTACATGTGTGAATGAATATGTGGCGTTGTGTGCGCGTTTCCTTCGCCCTGTGTTGTTTACGTACATGAGCGGCGTACGCGCTAATGTCCCGCTTGGGAGTGGGTTGAGGGTGGGAAAGGAGGGGGGGGGGGGAAGAAGTCGCCAGGTTCACTAATGAGGTTTTGGGAGTAAGGGGAATGGGGAAGAAGAGAGGTGGAAGGAGGTTAGAGAGAAGGAAGGAAGCAGAAGATGGAGAATGTGATGATGGAAGGAAGCATAAGAAAGATGGATGAGAGGAATCGAAGGATGGAAGGCATAGAGGGAGAAGGATGAAGAGGAAATGGTTGAAGGGAAAAGTAGGAGGAGAGAGATGAAAGGAAGAGTAGGTGGAGAAATATGAAAGGAAGAGTAGGTGGAGCAAGATGAAAGGAAGAGTAGGTGGAGCAAGATGAAAGGAAGAGTAGGTGGAGAAATATGAAAGGGAGATGGGTGATGAAAAGGATAGAGGCCAGTAAAGGAGAAGAGAAGGGAGAAAGGGATGAATACCGGAAGAGAAGACCGAAGAAGGAGAGGAGGCATGGAAGGGCGCGAGGGTTTAGCGAGAGGACGCGAGAGCCAGCCTTTTGTTCGGGGACTTTGTGTGTGAGGGAAGGGACTGCGCATTTCGCTTCCGCTTCCGATCTCTGCGGAAACGGGTCTTGCGGGCGTCGCGGGGTTTTGTGGGCGTCTTTGGGGATGTGTCTTTGTGGGCGTCCTTGGGGGCGTCTTGGGGGATATGTCTTTGTTTAGAGGACGAGGAGTTAAGTGTTTTGTGTGTGTGTGGTAGGGTTGTATGTTTCGCCTTGTATTTTAAAGGCGGGTTTGGGATGGCAAAGTCTTAGTGAAATATTCGTGAATAAATAATTACATTTTTTTTCTTTAGTTTTATTATTAGTATTGCTTGATCGTTTGCGTTTATAGGGTTTTGTGTGTGTGTGTGTGTGTGTGTGTGTGTGTGTGTGTGTGTGTGTGTGTGTGTGTGTGTGTATGTGTGTGTGTGTGTGTGCGCGCGCGTGTGTGCGCCGTTTTCCCCTCACCTATATAATGCAATGGTTGTCTAGCTTCCCCTGTAAGCGCTTATTACCGAGGTAGACGCATTCTTCAAGTCCTCTATCTCTTCCTCAACCCCCTTTTCTACCACACCTTCTTCATCTTCCTCTTCATCATTAACATCAGTTATCTTCATCCCAGCTCAATTGTAATGGCTCTCCTTTATCATTTTCTTTATTTACTTAACGCTCCGCATGTTACCTCCCCTCCTCTCTCCTTTCCATCACATCTTTTATTTTTCTCGTTATTTGATCACGAATTCACGTAACCACTCATTGCTCTTCGGCCGCCAAAGCTGTGCCTGAGAAAGGAAGCGAAAGGCCGCCCCTCGAGCCCCGGAGGCCGGAGCGAGCACGGCGAGACGAGCGAGGAGCAGGCGGAGCTTTCGGGGCGAGCGAAGGACGCAGGCACGGACGGTGGCTGTGAAGCGGCGACGGAAGGAGCTGCGGGCGAGCGAAAGGGGGTGGGGGGGGGGGCACGAGGGCGAGGGGGAGGGGGAAATGAGGTAGCTGAGCTTTAGATTACGCTGTGGGAGATGCAAGGCTACAAATACGCTCTGTGTAGTGTCGCAGGTATTGAGGCGCGCAAATTGACGTACCCGCTTGCACACACAGATGTACATGTACTCGAGAACACACACACACAGACGCATACACGCACACACACACGCACACGCACACGCACACGCACACGCACACGCACACGCACACGCACGCACGCACACACACACACGCACACACACACACACACACGCACACACACACACACACACACACACACACACACACACACACACACACACACACACACACACACACACACACACACACACACACATACATACACATACACACACACACACACACACACACACACACACACACACACACACACACACACACACACACACACACACACACACATACACACATACACACATACACACATACACATACACACACACACACACACACCAACACACCAACACACACACACACACACACACACACACACACACACACACACACACACACACACACACACACACACACACACACACACACACATACACACATACACACATACACACATACACACATACACACATACACACACACACACACACACACACACACACACACACACACACACACACACACACACACACACACACATATATATATATATATATATATATATATATATATATATATTATATATATACATATATATATACATATATATATATATATATATATAATGCAACAAAAGTAAGCAATTTGGAGAAAGTTTGAGGAAACAGTGGCTGTTGGCAGCCAGAAGGAAATGCTCTAAATTTCGGAGTCAACACCATAAGAGTAAGAATTCATTGAAACTTTTCAGCTGTGAGATCGGACTAGGTCAGTGGAGTACGGGAGCGCTTCCGTCGCGATTGGGGGGGGGGGGGGGGGGTCGCGTCCGTTGGGTATCGCTCCCTTGCTGTATAGCGAGAGGGTGACGTTCATGATGTCCGTGCAGCTCGCTGTGGTAACCTGTAGGGAGTGAGGTTGTGGGCAGGACGCGCTGGCAGGTTGTGCGCCTGCCGCTGCCATCGCCGCTGCCACTACCCTCAGTGCCGTCGCTGGCTCGTGCCGGCGCCCGAGGTATTTTTATCCCATGGGCTTCGTGTGCCGCTGCGTGCCCACTGCTCCGGTCTGCTTCAGTTACACTCCGCTCACCCACTTACCTGCTCCACTCTCGTCTGCTCTCTGGCTTCCTGAGCTGCTGCTGGAAATCCTCATCTGCGTAGAGCGCGAGGCCCCGGGACTTCGGGCGAGGCGCTTTCCGACGCGTCAAAGGAGTGCTGTACCGTGCCGTGTCCTCGCGTGTTCAGGTGTACGAAAACGTATGATAAGGCGCTGCTTTTGACAGACAAAAGGCCCAGTTGGACAGGACCCAGCCCCGTGTCAGGAGGGCCGCTGTAAATGGGAGTGTAGGTGACGTGTGCTATGCGCGCTTAGGGCTGCGGGCGTGGAGGGGGTGGGCGTGCGGAGCAAGGGGCAGTATGAGCGGGCGCAGCCGTCAGCAGTACGGCCGGAGCGCCACGACCTCTTACACGAACATCCTCGGGGATTCCGGCGGCGATATCCTAAACCGCTGTTCGAACCTGCTCAATAAGTTCGCGTCGCGCGTGCGGGCCGCGTCGCAGTCGGGGGATGACCGCGTGCCCCTCCACGACGCCAGCAACAGCCTCGGCGGCGGCAGCCACTCCTCCAGCAAGAGCTCTTACTCGCAGTACCCCATGTTGCTCAAGTACAACAAGTACGACGACTCGCCGCGCTACACCGACTACAAATCGTCGTCGGCGCTCGTGGCCGAAATGAAATCGCGACCCTCGCACGACGTGACGGCCTCCCGCTACAAGCCCGGTCAGGGCAGTTCGGTCCTGCACGGCGTCGGCTCCTCGTCGGGCTACGGCTACGGCTACGGGAGCAGCTACGGCGCCGGCAGCAAGGGCGGCCACCCCTTGTCGACCTCTGCCTCCTTTTCCTCCTTCTCGACCTTCAAGACCGACTACGGCGCCTCGGACCTGGGCAAGAGCGATGGGTCGCCGAGGGCCAGCAGGTACACGTACAGCCGCACGGCCTCGGACCTGGGCCTCGACGGCGACTACGGGCTACGGAGCGCGTACGCCTCGACGTCCGCGCCCTCGCCCAACTTCGACAAGATCGGCTCGCGCTACAAGCCGAGTCGGTTCCTGAAGAAGAACAACCTGGCGCGGACGGGCTGCGACGAGGAGGACGAGGCCGCCGACGAGATCACGATGCTCAGGAAGAACCCCAGCGTCAAGAAGACTGACTACTGGTCGCAGTACGGGGCGCATTCCCCGAATATCATAGACAAGTGCCTGGAGGCGGGCAGCAGCAGCAGGCTAGGCAACCTGAGCCCGCAGCTGCGGCGACGCCATGGCGACGGCGCCCTCGTCAGCGGCACCAGCCGATTCCGACCGACGAGGCCCGTGACGGTGCCCGAGACGAACGACACTCGGGAGAGCACACAGTCCATCCTGAACAGATACTCGGGCTTATCCAGCGCCGCCCTGGACAATGAGACGGGCAGCACCTCGTCGGCCACGCCCGACAGCATTGCTGACGACGCCGCCCGCCGGAAGGAGCGGGCACAGCTCATCAACATGTACTCGCTGCCGCTGAACGTCCTTCACAATATCGGCAGCTCCCACAACCGCAAGTTCCTGAAGCGCGGCAAAGACTCCGCGTGCCAGGGCGAGCAGGACGGCGACACGGGGCGGCAGAGGGCGCTGCGCTACGACCAGGTGAAGGAGATGGCTGCCAAGGTGTCCGAGTTCTCCACGTACATCCCAGAGGAGGAGGGCAGCCAGGGCCCGCCGCGGAAAGTGTTATACGGTAGTGCTTCCACGGGTGATGTGCTCTCGGCCTTGAACAAAACCAGTATGCGAAGCTCGGACAACATGTCCAAACAGAGCACGCCGGACTCTGAAAAGTTCGTGCTGTACGATCCGCCTATTGTGTTCGAGAAGGCGGCCGTGCGCGAAAAGCCGTACCCAACCGCGTGCATCAAGCCCGTTAAGCCCACCAGCCTCGCCCTCACCCGAACCAACACCATGGACCTCCTGGACTCCCCCACGGACGCCCCCACGTCCCGCCTCCAGAGCTCGCAGTCGCAGAAGAGCCTATTCTCCATCCTGGACCCCGTCAACAGTCCGTACAGCGTCAAGACCCCCAACACGCCCACCACGCCCTCGCTCAAGGTGTCCAACTACATAGAGCCCGAGCAGGAGTACACTTTCACCACATTCAAACCCGCCAACAAAATCACCAACAATAACAACAACAGTAGCACTGCCATAAACAACAACAACCCCACGACGCCGCAGGAGAGCAAGGGCAGCTTATCCGACATCGGTTACGTCCCCGCGTTGGCCCCCAGGTCTCCTCTGGACCAGCAAGTGTCCGTGACCGTGTCCGTGAAGCCCAAGGTCACTGGCGCCGCCCTGGCCTCGAAGCCGAAAGCCGACCAGGATGACTCGTATTCGTTCGTGAAGTACAAGGCGAAGGCTGGGGTGGGGGCCGCGCCGTCGGGCAACGGCAAGGGCCTCAAGTCGACCGCCTCGACGGCAAGCATCTCGGCGTCGGCGCTGGGCCCCGGGGCGCCTGCGCAGCCGCTGCGGAAGGCGGGGGTGTTGGACCTGCTGGGCATTCAGGAGGTGGGAAACAAGACTAGTGTGAAGCAACAGTATTCTTCCTTCTACAGCTCTAGTAGCGTGAGTAGTGATGTAAGTAGGGCAGTGACTGGTCCACGCTGCTCTGCTACTACAGCTACCACCACCACCACAACCACAACCACCACCACCTCTACCATCAAAGCCTTCACTAACCCGACCCTCACCAGCCCTACCTCACCTGGCTGATCTAGGTAATTACCAATAACTGAACTAGTACCATCGACCAACCAAGCAACCAACCCTTCCCCTTCTCAACCTCCGCTGCCCCCCCCCCCCCACTCCTCCCCCTCCTCCTCTTCCCTCTTCATTAGTTCTCTAACAGGGACCAAAAATAACCTGCCGGCCAACAACTACCATCACTTACGCTAATACTCGAGATACCCGAGTCCTTTTCTCACGCTGTAGAGGCTCCTCTTCCTTCTGCGTCTCCGTTTGTCGTAGTGTTAGACATTCCTCTTATCATTCATCTTTTTTCACCCTTCTTTGTCTCTTGTGTTTCTTTTTTCTTTATTTATTCTCTCTGTTTACGTATGTGGTGCGTTATTGGTGTGTGTGTGTGTGTGTGTGTGTGTGTGTGTGTGTGTGTGTGTGTGTGTGTGTGTGTGTGTGTGTGTGTGTGTGTGTGTTTGTATGTGCGTTTGTATGTGTGTTTGTATGTGTGTGTGCATGCATGTGCATGCATGCTTGTGTACGGGCGCATGTAGTATGCCAAGGACCATTTGCGTGTTAATGCTACCATCACTTTCATTACGTTATTATTATTGTTATTGTTATTGTTATTATTATATTTTGTTTTGTTTTGACACGCGGTTATGCACGGCGTGAGTAGTCGAGCGCGATCGAGGTGTGTTGTGGTATGATCGTAATCTTGTGACGTCATAATACACTTCCCTGGCTCAGCCCATTCAAACATTGGTAATTTCTATTTGCTTTATACTTTGATGAATTAAAATGTTGTGATGATAAATATCTCAATATGGATGATAGTATTTCCTCTATATTTTTCTTTGATATCATCATGATAATTTCAAACAAAATTTTAAGTGTCATTGATTGAATAATAAATATATATATATATGTATGCAATGGTAATAGGTGTAGGACAGAGCACTAGTATATGGCCTGAATGTACATGCTGCCATGGTGTGTGGCCACCGTGGCTCTCCTTGATCGTGGCCACCATTTTGCCTTCTCCCCTCTTTATCTGTCTTGTTGGTGGCCTGTTGCCCTGCGGTCCGTCGTGTGGTGACATGGCTGTGGTGCTGTGGTGCTGTGAACCCATGCCGCCGCCGCCGCCGTGACTGCCCCCATTGGTTGCCCCGACGCCGCCGCCGCCGCCTCCGCCGCCGCCGCCGCCACCGCTGCTGCTGCTGTCCCTGCCGCCTCCGCCGCCGCTGCTGTCGCCGCTGCCTGCCTGCTGATGTGGTGCTGGTGATGGTGCTGCTGGTTTGGGCGTGGGGCCGTGATGGGCGGGCGTGATGGGCGGGCTCCTAAGCAGAGTTCACGGGCACCGTCAGTGGAAGATGATGAAGATGGACACCTCATATACCGCAATGGCGACGTGCTGCAAGATAGATGTTCGTGAATAATACTCCCTGTTTTATATTTTTATTTTTTGTTTTTCTCCTCTTCATAGTTTTATATATATTATATATATTTATATACACACTCCCTCTTTGACTACTTCAATACTCATTCATTCAGTACAACTACAAATGTCCTTGTAGAGTCCACCACAAAGAAAACAGTTACATAGCTAAGACACAGAGTCATCTTAGCACACACTTGAAATTTCCAAAATTTGTTTCTAGAGAGAGATTTTTTCGTCCCAAAAAGTCTTCCTTAAAGATTAACCTCAAAATATCAATTGGCTTTCCATCTATACTTACTTTTCTCACAAGTTCAGAGAGCATTATTGCGTAGGACATTTCTGCCTTCCCTCTCAAGTGCTTAATCCTTTTCACCGAAAAGAAAAGCTTTGATAATAGACTTTGAGTGGAGAGGAAGGGGGAAGAGAGGAAAAAAAAACAATAAAAGAGAGAGAGAGAGAGAGAGAGAGAGATATTCATGAGATTCAGTATCTTGTAAATATCCGAATATTTTATTTATCATTTTTTTTTTTCTAATCATCATCTTCAAAGGAACATTCCAGAACCCTTTCAGATATTCATTACTTTTTTACATAAGAAAAAATACAGAAAAAAAGAAAAGAAAACAAACTATAGAAAAAGAATTGTTTCGTTAGCTTCCCGCTCTTAACGTAGTCATTGTTTACTCGTCTTGTTCTTGTTCTTGTTGTTCTTGAGGCCGCGGGAGGCTCCCTTTTTCCCCTCTGTGCCCACTGACGCCCGCCCCTTGCTCTCTTCCAGACAAGATCATTACCACTCTCGGCGAGGGCACCTTCGGCAAGGTGGTCAAGTGTCGCGACCTGCAGAGGTGAGTACCCGCTCGGAGGAGGCTGCCCCTGGCGCCGCTCTCCGCTCTTTTTTTGTAGTGAGGTTTTGATTTTTACTTTAGTTTCTGTTTAGCTTTTTTTCTTTTTTTTTCATTTCATTTTGTATTTCTCAAGTATTTACTCTTGTCATTTTTAGCAATTTGATTTGACGATTGATGATTTGATATCTATGGTTCTCTTTTTTTTGTTACAAGGGTATTTTTTGTTTCCCCACTGGTTAACGTAGTTGCTGTCGCGTCTATTTATAATTGACAATGTTTTATAACGTTGCCCCTCTCTTCTCGCGCAGATGTAATGCCCTTCATTTATTTTTATATGGACTGGTTTAGTTTTTTTTCCTCCGGTGCTCCTGGCATGATGTATGGTTTTAGTTACGCAGCCTTTTGGATCTTCAAAGATAAAAAAGGAAAACATTCTTAATCAGATAATGAAGCCGATAATAAAGAACTTGGATTAAAAAGGAAAGGGAACTAGAAAGGATAAAAAAAAAAGACGTTTCAAAAGAATCCAGAATCGTGTCGAACCAGAGTTTACTTACGGGAACCAAAACAAACAGCGGAGGGCTATTGGAATGTGGCAAATTCACTGGACAGAAATAGAGGTACACAGAGAGAGGTGGACGCTTGAGTCACAGGAATGGAGATGGGGTCGAGATTTTTTTTTTTCCGGCTCATTTCTTGTCTTTTTTTTTTTTTTGTGGGGGGGGGGGAGGAAAGTTTGTTTTTTTCGTGGGAGGAAAGTAGTAGGTTTTTTATGGTAAGGGTAATTAATTAAAAAAATAATAATAATAATAATGATTAAAAAATGGATGGAAAATATGGGAAAAAGATGTATAGTTCTTTCCAGCATTAGCAAAGTCACGACTGGAATCTGCCATTAAGGGCTCGTTTTAATAATTCATGAATCAGGAGTCTCTAAGCAGCCTGGAAAGAACACGCTATTTTTTTAAAAGGTCGCCCGCCTGCTTGAGGGAATAGAAGTTCCAGGAATAGGGATTTTGTTTATGCTTATTAGTCTAGTTGCTTTCCTTAGTTGTCGATTTGTTTGTTTTGGTTAGAATATGCAGGTGTAGTTTGCGGTTACGATCTATGATTATTTCCTTTCCTTTTGGGCTGATTTTTGAGTTGATTGCCTCTGCTCGTGTTGATTTATAGGAATAGGATTTTTTTTTTTTTTTTTTTTTTTTTTGGGGGGGGGGAGGGAAGGAAATCGAAGGAAGTGAAGGAGATGAAGGAGCGGTCAAGCGAGCGAGCGAGAGCGAAGGAAGCGAAGGAAGCGAGTAAGTATTGGGGACCGCCCGCGCCGCCCTTGGTAACAGCCTTCCCGTTGCAGGGACGCGCCCATCCCGAAGCCTCAGCGACACGTGAGACCCCTCGGACTCTCGCCGTCAGAGGACTTGTCTCCCGTAGGATCGCAAAGGTCAGGCCGAAGGGCGACCCCCCTCCCCCTCCCCCTCTCGCCGCTGCGCCCGCCCGTGACCCTGGGGTGCTTCCCTTGTGGCCGCCTCTCGCACGACCCTGGGAGAGGCCTCTCGGGACCCTCGTCTCTCTTGGTCTGTCTGTCTCTCTCTTCTTTTCTTCTCTTCTCTGCTCTGCTCTTCTCTTCACTATATATATATATATATATATATATATATATATATATATATATATATATATATATATATATATACTATATATACTATATATACTATATATATACACACACCCTTCTCTCTCTCTCTCTCTCTCTCTCTCTCTCTCTCTCTCTCTCTCTCTCTCTCTCTCTCTCTCTCTCTCTCTCTCACACACACACACACACACACACACACACACACACACACACACACACACACACACACACACACACACACACACACACACACACACACATTTTTTATCCCTTCCTTCACTGTCATTCTACCCTCTCCCCCGCCAGCACAAGCGCTCGCACTAAAACTCACGAACAACTGAGAAAAAAGCGAGAGAGGGAGAGAGAATATGACAGAGGATTAGGTTCTCTTTCTCTCTCTCTCTTCCGGTTTT
>NC_061842.1:21617652-21627652 GCF_019202785.1 Penaeus chinensis | reverse complement strand
TACAACTTAGTAAGTTATAAATTCAAGATATTCAGAAATACCTGAAAAGTATTGAGTATATATATTTTATGATGCATAAAACCTGCAGAACCTGTGCCTGTGCCCTGGCATACTGACAAGAGTGAAAAGGAATCTGTCATATTTTTAGATATCAACATACTAAAATAAAGTCAAAGGTATTATGTGGGTGAAATTCCTGTCAAAGAAAGTGGGGAATAACAAGTGAAGATGAAGGAGATTATTACTCCCTCTCTATGCACACTTTTCTCACATTTCTCTTTCCATACCAATTTATCTGTCACCTTATCACCTGTTCGTCTTTATACCCCTTTCTTTCATTATTCTTCTACTACTTTTCTTGACACTCCAGTATTTATCTGTCACCTTATACTTTTTAATATACTTGTGTTTACATTTACATTCAATGCCTTGCCTGTCGTTCTTGCAGAAGGACAACAATTACCGTCCATATGCCCTGGAGCAAGTCCGACACATCTCCTACCAGCTGTGTTATGCCGTCAAATTCCTCCATGACAACAAACTTACTCATACTGATCTCAAGCCCGAAAACATCCTCTTCGTCGATTCAGATTACGACTTAACATATGATCCCAAGAAGGTAAGGTTGTCTTGATATAGTTTTTTGTACTTAAAATATATATATATATATATATATATTATATATTATATATATATATATATTACACACACACACACACACACACACACACACACACACACACACACACACACACACACACACACACACACACACACACACACACACACACACACACACACACACACACACACACACACACACACACACACACACACACACACACACACACACACACACACACACACACACACACACACACACACACACACACACACACACACACACACACACACACACAATTTTTTTTTTTATTGACGTTTTTTTTTTCTGGGTTATTAATTTTTTTTTCTTTTCTACATTTCTTGGTATTGCATTCAATTGGTATGCAGATCACAATTACTCATTGAGTCACTATTCACAACCCTATTCGATAATCCAGACTTTTTCATTGTGTAATTTACATGTAAAGTCCCACAAATTACATATATAATTTACAGATTAGCACTACCAAGTATGTAACAACATTATAACAAACATTTCTTATCTAAATGGAGCCTTAACTGAAGCCTCTTCTCTTCCCCCAGAAACGAGACATCAGAACAGTAAAAAGGACGGACATCCAGCTAATCGACTTTGGAAGTGCAACATTTGATCATGAGCACCACAGCACTATAGTTTCTACTAGGCATTACAGAGCACCAGAAGTTATACTAGGTAAGTATGGGCTGTTATGATGTCATTTTCATGTCTGTTTTTTCTCTCTAGCTGTTTTTAATTTTTGTATGAAATTGCTTTTGTAAATTGCAAATATTTAGCGTAAAAATAAAAAAAAGGAAACTTAATCAGCATTTTCTTGGAAGCAATTAATTGTTATTAAAAAGGGAGTGCCAAGTTAGTGTTCATGTAGTGTAGTTTGAATGTTGGTGGAAAAGTTAGACTTTATTTAACTGAATTGTTTTTTTATCAGAAAACATTACTTTTTCATAAGAAAGATGATGTTCTCAATTTCAACACCAATCATTCTGAAGTCTTATCACTTACATTATTACTTCATCAGTACTTTCATATTATTATACATGTAATCACACAAATCCTTTTTTCAGAATTGGGATGGCAGCAGCCTTGTGATGTCTGGTCCATTGGGTGTATAATGTTTGAGTTGTACTTGGGGATCACATTGTTCCAAACGCATGATAACCGAGAACACCTGGCCATGATGGAGCGTATCCTCGGACCCATTCCTTACAGGTAAAGTGTGGGGAGAGAGGTTAATGTGTTCCAGGTTTATCTGGTTTTATTTAGGGTGATTTTTTTTTTTTTTTTTTATATACTTTGTCTGAAATTTACAAATATAAATATTTTAATATTTAGAACAGCAATTCTTAAGTAAAACCCTTGATGTAAAAAAACTATTTCTTTATTGTTAGATTTTCATATGCCCTATGAATTTCTTCATAATTTTTTCTCCTAGTCTCATTCCCCAGAACTGATTCTTTTCTCTCTCCGTCACAGAATGGGTAGAAAGACAAGGACCAAGTATTTCTATCACGGCAAATTAGACTGGGATGAAAAGAGCTCTGCAGGCAGATACGTGCGCGAAAACTGTAAACCTCTTAGGGTAATGCTGAGCAGATATTTGGTTTGTAATGTAATTAGACTTTTTTTACAACTAATCTTTTACTAAGAGGTATAAATGGTTATTAATGACTGTATTGCATATACAGTCACGAGTCTTTTGTAGAGCTTGTCAGGACGCATTCTTTTCCCCCTTTTCTGAAGGGTGGAAAAGGATGTGGATGGTCAGAAAAGTATAGAACTTTAGGAGTTAATTTTAGGATGGATTCTTAAAAAATGCTTTTTTATTACTCTACAAATTACTCTGAGTGCATGAGATGACATTTGTGTATTTTAGTCTGATTATAAAATTCATTAAATTTTAAAAGTAATTCTTTGCTGTTGTAATGAAGTAATGATTTGCCCTCCCAACAACAATGATATGTGACTGTTTGCTTGTCTTCCTTTATTAATGAATGCAAACAAGAGAGCAGTCAGCAAAAATAAATCACTGTGCATGGATGTGTCAAACTTGTTTATACTCAGTATTGTGGATTATTCAATGAAAAGTATGTTGAGAATTAGAGTGGATATGACTGATGTTGCATGTGTGTATGATTTTAACCATGATAAAAATGTGATGACTTGACTTCACTGATATCATGGTAACCTTTTATCTTTATTCCAGATATTGAAATAGCATGTTTTGTTATCACCATACATAAGCTAAAATGAAATAATTCAGATACCTTGATTTCCATGATAAAGCTAACTAACTCTCACACATGGAATAATATACTGGATAGAAATCCATCCCAGACGTAAACTAACGGAGTTGCCCAAATTTTCCAGAGCTACCAGACAAGTTCAGATGAGGACCATAGGTTACTATTCGACTTAATCACCAAGATGCTGGAATATGAACCAGGCCAGCGCATCTCCCTGAGCGAGGCACTTAGGTGAGGATGTGGTTGCAAGGTTGTGTTAGGGATAAGTAAAAAGGAAGATAAGTTTTGATATATATATGTTAGGAGTAAGACACTTTTTAATACTTTTGGGTTAATGCTGCTGATTTATACTTTAAAGAAAGAAAAAAGTATTAGCATGACTTGGTTGTAAGGTTATATTACAGATGAATAGAATGGAAAATGTTTTGATATTATGTTTAGGGTGATATTTTTTAATACTTTTGAGGTTAATATTGCCATTTTATATTTAAAAATGGGAAACTTTTGCATTTTATTTTTAGGCCATACCTTGTTTTTGTGTACATTATCTATTATTAGAGTTCTCTTGAATTATTATTTCTTGTCGCATCTGTCTGGCTTTACAACTCATTTAGTAGGTTGTTTTTACATTGTAGATATTTAGATTATATAAAAAGGTCTTGGTTAAGTTGTTATTGTACCTTGCCGTCAACTTATTTGCAACCCAGAGTAGATGTATATTTGGCCTGTCATGAGGTATTGCAAAGTTGCTAGATAGAGTAGAAATAAAATTGGTAGGCATATTTGAATAATAACTTTCTTCCCAGAGACATTTCTTTATATAGCAACTGACAGATTATTATTTTTATGGTAACAAGAGTCTGGATGCAATTGGTATCAGTTTTTGTTGCAAAAAAGACATAACCACTTATTTTTATGTAACGAAAGAAATGCAGATTTCTTCCCATTCATTAAATATCTAACATAGGTGTACCATCTTCCTTTCCAGGCATCCTTTCTTCGAGAAAATCCCTCCTCACCAGCGGTTAGGCGACGACCATCGGGAACGCTCACATTCCCTCTCACGGTGATGCCAGATATTCCAAGGGTCCTACAGCACTGCTGCCTAACTCATATACCTTTCCCTTGTGCTCTCCCGGGCTGTTAACAGTTCATGTGCCGGATTATGTAGATAAGTCAAGATATTAGCTCAGTTTAATATACGTAACCAGCAACTGAATCTCAGTAAAGATTTCAGCAAAATTACCATTATTATTATTAGTCTTGTTAAACTGAAATGGTATATTTTTAAGGTTCATTATTTTACAGTAAGAAAAATTGTTGATGATGGGTTAGTACAAAGAAGGTGTTGATTCTTTGAGTGGGTGATTGGGCATTGAACCTTTTATAGGATGAATGGGGTTTGATAGTTCCTGTGATCTTGTTTGTGGAATTAACCACCTTCTTGGTGAAAGTCCCATTATTATTCCTAGCTAAATAAAAAGAGTTAAAAAAAAAAAGAATAAATACATACATAAAAACAGAGCTCAGGACTTGAAAGCAAGTTTTTTTTTTTTGTTTTTTATTTATTTTTTCAGGCTGAGCAACTGTTCACATTAGCATATGGCATTGGGAGGGATGCAAGGTAGTTTAATATAGGAACATTTTACATGTGTCTTTGTGCATTAAGTTGTAATTATCTGTGAACTATCATTTGGTATGTTTTTAAAAGCTTTTGTTTTTAAAATGAGGCTACCACATGACAAAAGGTGAACTTCCTCTTTGTTCAGAGGTAATGAACAATTGGTTACTAGGAAAATGAATGTATGAACTAAGGGAGTGTGAAGGAGCATCCACACTGTATTGTGTAGGACTTAGGGACAATTGAACTTCCTCTAAAGGATCTCTCTGCTCTTTATCAAAGCCAACTTCATATGTGTTCTGTACAAGAAAGTGATGTTGTGAACTGTGTAAAATATTTTTTAAAAATGTACATTATTTTCTAATTTGCACAAAAGTTAGATGATATGGAACAAATGACTGAAACTACTTGTATCATTTGAAATGACACTGCCGGAGAAAGTGGACTCTTTAAATAAACAGTGTAAAGATAGCAGCTTGTGGAGCTTGGCGAAGCACACGTGGCTTCCCATATTGCCCAACTTTAAGAGTAGGATGGAAGATTGGCATGTCTGCTGTCGGGTTTTTCTTGTAAGTGAATGATAGCATAAAACTTGCTACTGACCAATTTGTATCAGAAAAAACACAAAAATAATTGACAATTAGTCAAACAGCATCTGACAGAAAAGTGAAGGGAGGTGGAAATGTTAATGGGCTGTTGTTTGTACTTCCTGGTGCATACATCTTTTCAGACAGTAATGGAGGGCCTCCACAGTTTCTTTTGTATTATCTTGGGAGGTATAAAGTATGTAATATATACTTTATATAGTACATAACTAAGGGCAGGATATTTGTGTTATATCTGCATATTTATATTGTATATATTAGTTACTTGTGTTGTCCAGCCCTCTCCAATATTTTATTTTGTATGTGTGTATTTAAGGATGTTCCTTTTTTTTTTTTTTTTCCTTTTTTTTTCATAAAAAAAATTCCAATTTGATGAATGATGATTATCTTCATTGTAGATTTTGTGAATATTAAAAAAAAGCTTCAGCTACAACCAATGTAGATTGAGGGCATTTTTCCATATCTAAAAATAAAATAAATAAAAAAATCATAAAATCGATTGTGATGTGTATATTGACTGATGTATAGTTTGTCTGTAAGAGAAAAGTTTGTTATTCATGCAATGGTATGACTAGTTTCATCAATGCCAAGGCCATAAATTTGTTGCTCTCAATAAATATTTTCATTTAAAATGTAATTCATTACCCAAAACAGCACATCGGGGATGGAAGTGGACCTGGACCAATAGGGGAGGCTCTGACGTGGGACATATCTTCCACTCTAGCCATGTACTTTCATGCCCTCTCAAGCAGTTGGTCCTTTCGTCCATGCTGCCATCTCACATCAGCCAAATAAGTAAAGGTCATGCCAGATTTAGAGTGATTTTTTTTTCTTTTTTTCTAGAAATATTAAATATGAAACTTGTTTTATCTACTTTTTTCTTGAAGCTTTTGCTCCCCCTTAAAATTACTACTAATAGCCACTGGTTACAAAGCAAAAATAACTGTGCTTGACATCATAGGTCATATAGCCCTTTAGAAAGGTATAGTAGTGAAAAGGGGGTTAATTGATGATTAAATGTGCTACATGTTAAAAGTCATTTAGCAGTTCAGGATAGTAAGGGCAAGGAGGGTGTGGGTAGAGAAAGTGAGTATTTAGACTAAAGTAGGAATTAAAAAGGGTAAGTAGATCATAGTTATCAGAGGAAGAAGTGGGGATTCTGCAAGGATGTCCGTAGGGTAAGGTAGGGATTATGAAAGGAGAAAGGAGTTTAAGGGTGATTAGATATAATGGACATAGTGGAGAAGTGTCAGGAGGGAAGGGGGTTTCTGGATTTAGAATTGCAAAGGAGTTTGAATGGGAGAGGAAGGAGGTAGAAATGGATGGAGGGGGATGTAGAAACACCTTGGGAAGGAGGGTCGAGTGAAGAGCAGCACTGTTTCCTGAGGCCAAGTTTGAATCTGAGAGTTGCCATCTTGCAATCAAACTTATATGTAGAGCAGCCCCTATAAAATACATTATTGGCACACATGCGTGACTGTGCAGAGCAGTCTGATCGATTATCACTAGGTTGGGCACAGAGGACACCGGTTATAGAGCAGCAGTGTTGGGCAGGGTGACATAGATGCCAACAATTCTGACATTGATGTGGAGGGGGGGGGGGGGGGGGTATGGCCAGACAGGGAGGTATTCTCCAATACAAACATCATGGGGGAGGTCATGTCTATTGGTGGTGGACTTACAAAAGCCTCTAGGGGAATGGTGTAGTACTGATACTACATCATAGTCCATAAAGCAAAGGAGTTAGTCTTCTGACCAATTCTTATCATGGCCAGGGAGATGGAGATGAAGCTGTGCAGGAATGGGTTTGCCAGTGAAGTCAGTCAGTGCTTTAATTTAGGATTTGGATGTAATAAGGTGGGAATGATTGGGGTGTGGCTGCGAAAGGAAACTTTGCCTACTTGTTTTTGAAGGCATTGCTGGAAGAGAGGAGTGTTATCAAAGAGCTGTAGAGGTCATCATGAAAAATGAAAAATAAATCCTATTTGGCTGGACTAAACAGAGTATTCAAAAAGTTGATAGAGGCAAGGTTAGTAGATGGAAGGGAATGTGGGAAAGAGGGATTGATGTTGAGAGAGGTAGACAATAAGGCTGCAGAGTAATAATAGGAAGGTGGGGGTATTATGTGAAGAAAGCTGTGGGGTTGGAGGTGATGTACAGGATGTTGGGAAGGGAGGGAAGTTTTTCTGGAGGTTGAGTAATAACTTGGATGGATGAATTGGACTGGACTGAGGTGCTAGTTGGCATTGAGGAGGGGGTATTAGTAGAAGTGTTCAGAGTCGTGGTCAAAGGAGAGCCTGGGGTCAGGGAACCAGGAGAATAAAAGTCATTGGCCCCAATAGCGGTACAAAATCTTCATTACTAGCCATGATAAGCCTGGAGTATGTTGGGGAGAGAAACAGTTCACACTTCAGGGTCCCTTGAGTGGTAAAGGCTAGACTACTAAACAGGGAAATACTGTGCCCATGGCTCCCCTAGGCCATTCCTGATTGACACAAAGTCAGCCTTTCATCCTTTCAACAGGGCTCTCACACCTTAGGAAGTGGATAGAAGGGGGTTGGAGAACAGAAGGAAATGGAAAGGGAAGGAGAAAAAAACGTGCAAAATTAGTGGACTTGAGGGCTGATGTCCAAGGTAGGGGTGATCCCTAGCACTGGGTCCCAGTCTCCGTTTCCTTAGCCCTCCACGGCAACAACGGCAAGGGATGGGGGGGAGGGGTACTACTACTAAAGAACTTTTGCCTGATGACTTTGGAACATTTTAAATTTTTTCTTGACATTTCCTTATAACAGAATATTCTAAGCTGCCAGTTCTAACCAAATCATGGCTTTACAGTAACAAAAAATTTCACTTTGATTACTGTTGTTTCCCCACCTTTCCAGAACCAAAGTACAAAAGTGTACCAATACACTCTTGGTATATTCCTAATTTAATACGAGACTCCTTTCTCACAATTTTGACAAGTACTAAAAATACTCTTGAAGTTTCATAACATAATCATGAAAGTAGAAAACAAGAATCCAGAGATTTTTCTAGTTAAAAAATAGAAAAAAGGTAGGTGGCACAAACACAAAAATGCATTTATTTTTCTTCACTTGAAAGAAAAAAAAATTGTACTATTTATATATCATTTCTTAGAAGGACAATAATTAAATTAAATTCCAGAATACCATGCTACATTTACTTGTTTTTTTACTTCCCTTGTATTTATTGTGTGATGAAGATTAATACTAAACGGAATAAATTATTATGGCTTATAAACACAGAAGAAATTCTCACTCATAAATGGCACTTTGATTATAATACAATTTAATGTTGGTTGGTTGTATTCTGAACACATGGCAATGTTGCTTTACAAATCTTCAATTTCTGACACTTATAAGATAATATTACCCACAAGAACAGAAATAGTAGATATCAATATATTTCTGAATTCAGATGCTGTGTATATTGTTTACAAGTTTATATCTCTATATTTCTCTGCCAGTCTATCTTTTTCTATCCATATTTCTAACAATATCTCTATTTATATAGTCAGTTACTTTTATGATTTGAACATAAACTCTCCCTCAATTAAAGAGAACAATATTCCTTTTAAACTGAGTCTAAAGCACACGATGAATCAGTCTTTCTTTCGAAACTATAGGAAAGTTTTGTTATTTGTTTAACAAAATACAACGAAAGACGGTGAAGACTGTAACGCGGTCGTGTGTGTTCCCTGCCCCCGACGCGCTCATATCACGTTGAGAAAATGTACAGGAGTTACGATCTTTGGTTGAATCTTCGGATTTTAACATTTGTGATATTAAGTGAGATCAGTCACTCATTACCCTAATCTTATCAATTTAATTTGCTTTTTTCCTATCCTCTTTTACGCATTTGTGTATTCAGGAGCAGTGTTATTTGCGACCTATGTATAAAAAAAAGTACGAATAAAAATATCTTCAAAGCGTAAGGAATGTTTTCATGTTCATGTGTATAAAGAATATCTTGCTTCTGTCTCATAAATAATTCAGATTTCACATTAATTGCTTGAGTCATAATTAATTGCTTGAGTCAGAAGTTGACTGGCTGGACTGCTAGGGCAGGCTGGCTAGACTTGGTGAACTTATCACTCCATTACATTAATCCCGATCAATAAAAAACGGAAATACACGTAAGGCTGAGGTCCTATATTCAGGTGAAATATAAACCAACCTATCGCCTTTATTCTTGAAATGGATTATAATCAGTTAAAAAGTATAACATTCCTTAATATCTTTAACAGGAGTGACACCGTTCTCAACATGAAATTAACGCTAATCACTGTATGTGAGGCAAAATTAATGTGTGTTATCTGTACTTTGGTTATATCAGAGAGAGAGAGAGAGAGGAGGAGAGAGAGAGAGAGAGAGAGAGAGAGAGAGAGAGAGAGAGAGAGGAGGAGGAGGAGAGAGAGAGAGAGAGAGAGAGAGAGAGAGAGAGAGAGAGAGAGAGAGAGAGAGAGAGAGAGAGAGAGAGAGAGAGAGAGAGAGAGAGAGAGAGAGAGAGAGAGAGAGAGAGAGGAGAAGGAGGAGAAGGAGGAGAAGGAGGAGAAGGAGGAGAAGGAGGAGAAGGAGGAGAAGGAGGAGAAGGAGGAGAAGGAGGAGAAGGAGGAGAAGGAGGAGAAGGAGGAGAGGGAGGAGAGGGAGGAGAGGGAGGAGAGGGAGGAGAGGGAGGAGAGGGAGGAGAGGGAGGAGAGGGAGGAGAGGGAGGGGAGGGAGGAGAGGGAGGAGAGGGAGGAGAGGGAGGAGAGGGAGGAGAGGGAGGAGAGGGAGGAGAGGGAGGAGAGGGAGGAGAGGGAGGAGAGGGAGGAGAGGGAGGAGAGGGAGGAGAGGGAGGAGAGGGAGGA
>NC_061842.1:21602652-21610152 GCF_019202785.1 Penaeus chinensis | reverse complement strand
TATATATACACACACACACACACGACAGATGTATAAGCTAATGTGTTTTAGAGAAAACGGTACATTTATATACGCAGTGTAAACATAAAACACTTTCATAGTTCAATTTGCTTCGCGCCTGTAATATATATTTCAGAACATAAATATGCAAAAGTAATTTGGGCTCAACAAAAAACAGTCTAAAATAGGCTTAGCATTGCCATTTAAAACATTAATCATAACAGGGTCTCAAACTTGTTAATATATAAATGTTTTGATTGACTATATGCAGTTTTAAACATAAAAGTTTCTTGAGTTAACCAGTTTCACGGCAGGAATATATATGGTACTTGGAAATATACACAATTGAACTGAGGTGATTTAGGATAATCAGAAATAAATAAATGAATCTACGAACGGTCCACACTTACACGAAACTTTTGAAGAATATTCTGCGAAAATTATCTATTTTTTTTCTTCCTTGCCTTCATCTCTGGAAACAAATCAATAACCAGTTAAGTTCAACTGAGAGAGCGCTATGCACTTATAGCTGTCCCTGGAATTGTCAAAAACAATAATAAGGCTGTACAGACCTCGGAGAAACTGATATAAGGTGGTTCTCTGTTAGTAAAACAAGTTCCCCGACGGTGGAAACTTAAACGCTAATTCCTTCAGAGCAGATCTCCTGCTAAGAAATTGTGTGAATGGTTCTGATACATCGTTATGATATGTGTTAAAGTAATTAGTTTGCATGTAGCTCTAATTCTGACAAATTCTGCAATGTCGTACTGTGAGTCAGCTACACAGCCAGCCAGTTATGTGGGGTGCAATACAGCGATTATGAATAAAAGAAAAAAGGCTCGATATTTTGAGACCTATAAAATATGAACTAAGTCCATCCTGGGCCCTAACAAGCCTTTTGGGTCCCTAGGCCCGTGACCCTATTGTAAAGCCAACGCAAATGCTTTAAGACTAATATTTCTATTGTTGTATTATCAAGACTTACATATGGTGTCGAAATTGGTCTTCATTTCCATTATATATCTATCTCTGAAAACTAAAGTATTCAAAGTACGTATAGTCATAGGTTTGACTTTTTTGGCTGAATACTGCACCACTTGTTTTGGGTAATTTATGTGCTATTATAGTATCGATATGATAATTATTGTAACTAATGATAGTAAAGACAATGTAAATTACCATCATTTGATATATTGTTTATAGTCAATTATCATGATCAATAACTATGTTCTCATAACACACACACATACACACAGTCGCAAAAAAAAAAAGCAAGGCAAGGCAATGCTAAATACAGCCGTCAGGAACGATAACAGTAAGAACTATATGACTTTTGTGTGTGTCCGTTTTTATGTGTGTGTGTGTGTGCATCTATCTAGCTATATATATAGTCCTTACTGTTACTGTTCGTGACAGCTGTATTTAGCATTGTCATGCCTTGCTCTTGTTTACGACTCTTGTAATCTTAAAGTAGAAACATAATTTACTTCCAAGCCCTTTGTTAGGTGTGAAGCAAACATATATATTTCAGCTAATAATCTAATTCTGATCTTAGTTTTCATGCTATTTATTGTAGGAAAAATCAGCTGTAGGACTTCATGCAAGGTTTGCAAAAGGTTGGGGAGATCCGTGACGATGAACATATTCCGTTTGCTAAAAAAAGAATTTGCTGTGTTCCAAAATACTTCGCACATCACATAAAATAAGCCACAAAGAAGTCTAATTAATTACGCGGTAACCTCCATTCGCTATTAATGCTTCGCACATGTTTGTACAGTGGCCAAAATACTTTAGAACAGCGGTCCTGGTGACACGCCTGCTCTTTGCTCTATTAATACACGATTATGAATGTATTAAGTATAAAGTTTTTTTTTTCTGTTTACTCGAAAATGTGTAAGGTACTGTGAACTGATAAGAATAAGCTCTAATTAATGTGAAACTTTAGGTAAAGTTATTATAGCTAAAACATCTACATATCCCTAGATTCCAGACCAAATCAATATCAAGTTTAAAAGCCAGAACTGCACAATTGCAAAACATTTAATGGGACACGTATCGCTACACACAGGTCGATGACTTTAAAGAATTAATGAAACATATAATAAATAAATATATATATAGCCTGAACAAACAGTCACATCGAAAGCATAATGGTAATGGTATCCTATATCAGAAATTTGAGCTTGATGTGAGATTCAAAAGTAAAACAGATTAATATTATTTCTATCATTACAGTTGATTTTAGTTTTTATTATCATCATTATTGCTATAGTTATCATTATTGCTATCATTGTTGTTATCATTATCATTATTATTGTTATATTCTTATATCATAAAAATTAGCCTCATTATCATTAGCCTTACTGCAACTGCTTGTAATAATAAAAATAAGAAAAATGATAATCAATAATATTACGTTAGTGCTCATTTCATTTTACTTATTCGTTTCATATTCACTGAAAAGATTATTAACATAATTATTTCCCTCGACGACAACGAACATGAATAAACAAAGAGAGAGAGGAAGGAGAGGCCGAGAATAGAAGGAAGGAAAATCTCGTAAGCATAATAAAAAAACAACAACAACTTTATCTTGGATCACTAGTAAACCGTCAGTCCACTTAATCCAAAACGTATACCAGATCAATGATCTCGTTAGATAAATAGAATTATTACAAATATAAAGATGGCCATTATCATCGCTGTTATTGTTATTATAAATAAGACTACATATATCATTATAATTATATTCGCAACTTTCTTGTATTAGCATTATTGGTATTATTCTATTATTACTATTTTTTATTAGCATTATTGTTCTTATCGGCGATTATTATCATTAGTTTAATTGCCATTATTATCATTATCAGCTTAATCTCACATATTTATCATTTATGGTCTATCACTCATTTTATTTCTATTCTCCTCCTCTCTATATATCAGCCAATCAATCTTTATATCTCACTGCTTTCCTACTGTTTCTATTCACATTTCTCTACTGCACTCTTCTTTTCTCTTCTCTCCGTAAATATATAAATCTCACTCTTACTCTCTCTTACTGTTTTTAAACTTCATTAGATGAATATTAATATTACAAATATAAAAATTATCATTATTAGCATCTCTCTCTCTATCTGTCTACCCCCCCTTCGGTTTTATAGAACCAATGAACATTATCTAAGTGATAATGGTGATGATGATAAAGAAAGTTATAATAGTAGTTACAACAATAATGAAATCATAATTTCCTAACTGATTTGCATATTACGTATTATTTGATCGTGGATAAAGTAAGCATTAAGATGAAATGTTGATTGGGTTGTAATAGTGTAATAATATAGACTCCATTTTCATAACGATTTACATATTGAATGTCTAATGTGCATTTTTTTTTTTTTTTGAGAATTTTTTGAGTTGAGAATTGGACAACGCGAAGTCATGAGAAGTGGTATTATTGTGAATTCATTATTACGCTAATAAGCCTTATCCGCAAGTATTTAGTGTTAGGGAAATCAATGTTACTCGAATTGTTACGTAAGTGCATATATAAATGTATATATATGTATATATATATGTACACACATACACACACACACACACACACACACACACACACACACACACACACACACACACACACACACACACACACACACACACACGCATATATATATATATATATATATATATATATATATATATTATGGTAAAGTATTGTGGCGAAAATGAGAAGGATGAGGATGGATGTAAGCAGTTATTAAGAATGTACAGATAGTTGAGGGTGGATGAGGGAGAGGAGCGTCCTCTTGGGTCATGTTTAGGAAGTCTTGGATGTCCTCAAGCGTTTCAGAAAGGGAGTTGGATATCACCATTTTGCCCTCTGACAAGGGCAACTAGTTGGTGATCCTCGACTGTGCCTCGTACCTCTTGAAGGGCCAAGACCTGTTGGGTGATACCACCACCTATGCCTCCTTGACCAGTGACCCCCGAGAACACATTCCTGCTGCCTTCCACCGTCGCCTGAAGGAATAAGCATCCTGTTTTCCGGAGGGGATCATGGCGAGCTTGGACGGCGACTCCCTGTTCACCAAACTGTTCACCAAAATCCCGCTTCATGACGCCATCGCTTTCCTTGTGAGGAAGCTTCCCACCGAGGATCCTCGTCTCCCTCTGGTCGTCTTCCTCCAGCTTATTCGTCTGTGTAGAACCTAATTCCTTTTTCTTTTGAGGGTGGTGAGTCTCTTGCGTTTCACACACCCTACCAGGCGTCCTGGGACAGTTTCAACCAGCCACTGAAGGAGACTGTGCTCTAGGATGTCCCATATTCCACGGACTTAGGCACGGTCGAGATGTCCCTCCCCCCGAGGTGCCTCTCCACGATCCCCCAGACGTTCTCGATGGAGTTGAAATCTGGGCAATTTCATAACCAGTCTTTGAAGTCAACACCAACACAGTCGAATCAGTTCTTTGTTAAATTTGACGTGTGGACCGACGCATCGTCCTGTTGGAACACGTTAAACTGGAAACGGTCAAAGAAATCAAGGTGTTTGACGAGGAGCTACAAGCAACGGTCCTTGTTCACAGTCACGTTCCTCGGCAACACAACAGGCATCCCTGTCCCATAGTACCCGAAGACACCCAATTCCCTTACTAACTCGGGGTGTTTGACCAGGCTTGCATACCTGCCCTCATCCACACCTTCCCCTCTGTTTCTAGCCACTGTAAAGGTCGCCTCGTCTGTCCACAATACATGCTCTCATCGCTTCAGGTTCAATCCAAATATTTCTTACAAAATATAACCTTTTTCTGCCTTTGTTTCTTGGTGATAAATAGATTTCCTCGCAGCTGGTGGTGCTCATAAGAGAGATCGTCCTTGAAGCGGCGCTGGATCGTACGTACGCCCACTTCCCACGGCGGCAATGGATTACTTTTCTTGATTTCTTTCGCCGTTACACGGAGCTCAACCTCCACTTGATGTGACATGAGTTTAAGAGACCTCTTAGTTGTTTTATGAGGTCTCACAGAAAGATATTTGTGACGGAGAATTCTCGGCTCCAGTGTCTTTGATCTTAATCTAGCACTGGACTGTTCAGAGTGCAACTTTGATCAGTGGAAATTTTCTTATTACTTTTCCCTGAAGCAATCAGGAATGCAATAGCTGCAATTTTCTCCTTCGTGAGCTCTGGTCCTCGTGGCATTATCTGCACACAAACAAAATAGCGAAGGCGGGTCACGTTGAAAAAGAAAAGAAAGAAAGAAAGAAAAAAAAAAAACAGTAGTGAGCGTAATCAGGCACGTTGACGGGAAATCAGCCCGCGTGGGTGACAAAGTTCCACCCTCGTTGACAACACGCTGTGCACCAATGCAACTGTTTTCCTTGGGTATAAAGAGGGGGTACTTGATAATTCGTCAAAAGTAATGACTTCCAGCGCTGACTCCACACACACACACACACACACACACACACACACACACACACACACACACACACACACACACACACACACACACACACACACACACACACACACACACACACATACACACACATATACATACATATATATACATATACATCCATATAAGTTCTTTTTGTAGCACCCCGAGACCCCTAACTTTGATACGCTGGTCGCCACAAAACATGGTATCGTCGAAGTTTTACTGACAAAAAGTTTTGAAAATTACACATAGAAAGTCATTAGAAAAAGAGCTTACTTTGCTTGTATATTTCTTGTGTTGGTGATAATGATGGTGATAATGATAATGATGGTCATGTTGATGATGATGATAGTGATAATGATGATTGCTATTTTTACTATTTTAACAATCACAGAAGAAGAATAACAACAATAATAATGAATAATGATAACAGTGATATAAAAATAATAATAATGATGATCATCTTAACACTAATAGCCAAAATAATACACATAATAATAATGGCAATAATGATAATTACCACGAGTAATAATTACAACAGTAACAATAATAGAAACAATGGTACTAATGATAATAGTAATAATAGTAACGATAATAATGGTAATAAAAACAGCCATGGTAATAGGAATGGTAACAATAGTAATAACAACAGTATATAATGAAATGGAGATAATAACAATACATGATAATAATCTTGATAATATTAGTGATTATACAATGAAACAACATTAATATAAGTGAAAAGTTTAATGTTTGTCCTAAGAACAAAATGTTAGTAAAGCGTTAGTTTCTTAGGAATTACTTACATAGAAGTAATATATAAAAATGTCAGGTACGAAATTTACTACACAATTTGTTAATCAAATATTGTCACTACGAGTAATTACAAACTGGATAAGAAAGAACGTCGATAATGAACATAAAATAATAAGTAGGAATACTACTACAACTGCTTCTATTACTACTACTAATAATAATGGTAATAATAGTAAAATAATAGCAATAACAATAACAGTAATAAAAAAAAAGTAGTTCAAACAATGCGAATTTCGTGCATTTTCTTCAGTGTAAGTTGTTATATCGATGACGTCATCCCTGGGCGAATAAGAGGGAGATTTTTTCCCACTCTTCCTCTCTCTCTCTCTCTCTCTCTCTCTCTCTCTCTCTCTCTCTCTCTCTCTCTCTCTCTCTCTCTCTTCCTTCTTTCTCCTTCAACACCTACATTTTATCTCCTATTCCCCCTTCCGCGCATATGTGTATGTGTGTATATGTGCGTGCAAAAGCAATCGCTCGCTTTCATGTATGTGCGTCCGTGTGTGCGTATCAATCTTCAGAACTTTCCATTTTCATCACAGGAGTCACGACTTGCACGTCATCCTGTTGCTGTGTCCACTCACCCACAGGTTTATCTCGAGAAAGAAGGAAAGAAAGAAAAAGAAAGAAAGAGGTATCTGGAAAAAAAAAACCCGCATAAAACACAAAGAAAATACTTCACCGGCGGCCGACATTCCAGAGGTCGTCACGCTTTACTTGAGTTTTACCTTAAAGTTGACTTTACTTTCCCCGTTTTCTGTGAAATGGAAATGACCTCTGGAAGTCTTTGGGAATTAATGGGTCGGTTTTAATTAGTCAAATTAAGTGTAATGAATTAATTGCAGGAATAATGACCCTGGGAAAGAGTTCATTTAGAGCTTTCGTGCATCTAGTGGAATAAAGTAAATGTAGGAACACGCATATTTCAAATAACGAAACAAAAATAAATACAACAATATAACACTGATATCTCTCTCTCTCTCCTTCTTTCTTTCCCGGTCATTCCATGCACAAGAACCTATAAAAGCAAAATTATTATTATTTATTATCATCATATATGCATATCTCTCAATCTGTTTGTCTGTCTGTCTGACCTCACTCTCTCTCTCTCTCTCTCTCTCTCTCTCTCTCTCTCTCTCTCTCTCTCTCTCTCTCTCTCTCTCTCTCTCTCTCTCTCACTCTCTCTCTATCTATATATATAAATAAATACATAGTTTGTGTATTCCACACACACACACACACACACAC
>NC_061842.1:21587652-21590152 GCF_019202785.1 Penaeus chinensis | reverse complement strand
ATATAATATAATATATATATATATATATTTATATATTTATATATATATAGAAATATATACACACACACAGTTAAACAGTTATTCGTGATGTTTGTTTTTCTACTCTAAAACTTCTCTACAAATAGTTTAATCAGTACTTACTCCTACCATTATAATTGCTACAGTCACTAGTGATTATCTACAATAACTAATAATTCCATTACCAGTATTATTTCTACCGATGCTGTTACGAATTTAGTTTTTCTATTTTTTCTTCCAGTAATATGACTATTACTACTACTTCTAATTATTTTACAACTACCCATTTCTCTCCGTTACTGGTGAACTACTATCAGTCCTACAATAACCACTCCTGATACACTTAACACTAATACTAGTGCTACTGCAGTGACTCTAAAAGTATTGTTATATCAATTGTTCATTCCACTACTACCACAATTACTGACGAGAGTTGATAGCAGAAGTGTATACCATAATTTTATTCTTTTACCTGTAGAGCAAATTTCATTATTATAATTTTCGCTACTTCATTTACATGGGTTAGATTAAAGAAAATAATAATTAATAAAATAAAAAACTCACTTTTGATATATAAAATAAGAAAATACCTCGGAGTAGTGCGGTACTGTGCAACGAAAGTTCATATCATTATTGCATTTTTGCCCCGCCCCTTTCCCTCGCTCCCCCCCCCCCCCCTTGCTGACTGGCATTGTTCAGGTAGCTGTGGTGTTTGCAGTTTGAGCTCTAATTGTTGATGTAATTGCCCTTGCATTCACGAACAGTGATCTGCACCTCGCTTTGTTCTATCATAAATTCAATTGGTCATCCCATGTACCTCGAATAATGAATGTTGCATATTGCTTGCAGGCGATTTAGAACATGAGTCAGCAGTTCAGCCGTAAGTCGTGAACGTTTGCAACATCATCCGTGACTGTTCTAATATGCCAGAAGCTTTATTTATGTGGTCGCGCGTGTGCATAACGTGTTTTTCGCTTTGCAGACACGTGATAAAAGGCGTTCCAGCATGTGACGACTTGGCTTCATGTGCGCATCTCTTTCCAGGTCGTGGCGTCAGCGTTGGTCGCGTCGGCGGCGGCGTCTCAGAGATTCTTGGTTCCACAGTCGCTCTACTCCCACCCTTCGTCTGCCTCGCTCGACTCGTCCTCGTTCAGCCCTTCGACCTCCTCCTTCGCCGTCCCGTCCTTGCGGTCCCACAAGAAGAGCGCCTCCTCGCACAGCCACCCCGTGTACACGTCGCCCTCGCACATCTCGTCCTCGTACAGCCCTCCGTCGCATTCCCACGGCAATGCTTTTTCCAGTTCCTTCTCCGGCCCTCCCTCCCTGTCGTACGGCGCACCGCCCTCGTCTGACTACGGCGCACCGCCCTCGTCCGACTACGGAGCACCGCCCTCTTCAAGCTACGGCGCCCCTGGCCTGGCCGGAGCGCCATGCGGAGGAGGCAAGATCAAGAACACGGACGGCAGCTGCGCGTTCCCGAAACTGACGAAGAACGTGTACGTGTTCACGTCGCCGGAGGTGAAGCACCCGTACGTACCCCCCCAGTCACTCCCACCGCCCGAGGTGGAGCACAACGTTGTGTTCATCCGCACGCCCGACTCGGGCGGCCCGCCGGAGCCCATCGTCATCCCTCCGCCCCGCCAGGAAAACGTCGTATACGTGCTCAGCAAGAAGGAGCAGGAGGCGCCCAAGGTCATCGAGGTCCCCAGCGACGGCCCGCAGACACCCCAGGTGTACTACGTCAACTACGACGACGGCGACAACCCGATCCTCCCCGGCGGCATCGACCTGCAGAGCGCCCTCAGCGCGGCGGTCGACGGCGGCGGCCTGGCGATCGACAGCGGGACCTACGGCCCCCCGGCGAGTTACTACGCCTAGACATCAAGGGTCTTCGGGGATTTGTCTTCGTGAATGTTGGCGGTAATGTGCGGTATAGAGGGCGCGCGTTTTACATGTTGTATAGTCTGTCTTATGATGTTCTATTTTCGTCTATTTAATACTGATTTATATTTTTTATATGAAATCTACGTATACATCCTGTCATCATGACAAGGTACCTCACAAGCTTTAAGAATGAACATCTATTCCTTAGAGTTCAGATACTTACACCGCAATACACACGTTCGTATCAAACAGAGAGAACTGTAGAACATCCAACCTGACAAATACTGATGAACAAAGTGTTTCCCTCAAAACAAACACAAATGAACAAGACTGTGGTGGCCTTGGCTCAAAACAAAGGCCATGCCAAAATATATACCTGCATTTTTTGCTCAGCGGGGTCTCAGCGACACTGAAGTACACAAAGGTAGTCAGGAGATTGTGAAATCAGTGTATATTTCAGGAATAAACGTTTTTTTGTATATAAAAGTATTATTGTTTCTTCGCATTGTTTTCCTAAACCTCTGATTCAACTGATTTTTAAAAAGCTAGTTATTGCGTTTTCTTCATTTACGTTTACTTTCTTGGCGAAACTTTTAAC
>NC_061842.1:21577652-21580152 GCF_019202785.1 Penaeus chinensis | reverse complement strand
TTTCATTTTTTTTTCTCTCTCTCTCCCCTTATTTTTATTTTTTCCCTTTTTCTCTCTTTCGTTGGGTTGACTGTTCCTTACTCCATTCACGCAGTCGTTTTTTTTGTTTTCTTTTTCAAACCCTTCTTTCGTCATATTCAATTCGCGTTTCTTACTTGTCTTTTCCCTTAATCCTTTGTCACTTCCTCCCCGTCTCCGTACTCGTCCTTTTCCTCTTCCGTCACCCCATCTACCCTCCTTCCTTTCTTCCTTCCCTCAGTCTACCTTCTCCTTCCCTTCCCTTCTTCCTCTTCACTCTTTCCCCTCCCTCACTTTTACCTTTTTCCCTCCACTCCCTTTCTCTGTCTTCTTTCCTTCCTCTCCACCCTCCTCCTTTTCCTCCTCTCCTCCCCTCCCTTCCACCTCCCTCCTCACCTCCTCTCCTCCCCTGCCTCCCCTCTCTTCCTCCCTCCTCCCCTTCCTTCAACCTCCATCCTCCCCTCCCCTCCCCTCCCTTCCTCCCTCCTCCCCTGCCTTCCACCTCCATCCTCCCCTCCCCTCCCTCCTCCCCTCCTTTCTTCCCCTCCCTCCCTCCCACCCAACCACATCGTACTCAGTCCAAGGCAGCGAGCAAATGCAAGGGAAACCAACATGACTACGTGGAAATGCGGGTATATAAGCAGCCACTCGCACTTGGTATGGCATCATCTTCCCAACATGAAGCTCCTAGTGAGTTTCGTTCACTACTTCTTGTGCTTCGGAGCCTGTCGTTCCACAATACTCAATCTGGGCTCAGTTGGTTTAATGCTTCGGTGCTTCGGTGCTTCGTCCAGTCTGCTTTAGCGTGTTTTCGTGTTACGTGTGCTTCATTTAGTGCTTCGTCTGATTGAAAAGGACGATTAGGAAATTTCGTAAAGAAGAATCTCATGTGTTTATCTGTTTTATTCACTTATCAGTTCGTTTATGAATAGTTTTATTTGTTTTTTTGTTTTTTGTTTTACCATGTATCAATTTCATTTATATTTTAGGAAATCGTGATAGTATTACTTAAAAGATGTCGATATATTTCTTTCCATTTGATATATTATAAATGTACGGCCATTAGTAACGACCAAAGTATTTGTGTAAATATGAATTAATAATTATATACAGAATATGCATCAGACCGGATAAAAGTATATAAAATTCGATCTAAGTATATCATTGTTATATCTATATATCGAAAAACATACTTAATTGATCGATAGAATAAGACATTATCGATTTCATCATGCAAATATAAGGGGAAGGTGCAAATCAAATTCACTGATAGAAGTAGAGTAAATGCATGCAGTTTTATTGCATTATCATCATTATCTTTGTTGTTAACATTACCATTATTGTTACTATTGTTATTATTATTATTACAATTTTCGTTGTCCTTATCATCATTATCATCATTATAATTTGTATTGCATCATTTCTATTGCATCATTATTATTATCATAAAGCTTATCATTATAACTACTGATATTGGATATTCTGATATTCTTCTTCCAGATCACTGCAGTCGTGCTGGTCTTCGCCACCAACGCCGCGTCCCAGAGCTACGGCGCGCCCCCCGCTCCCCTCTACTCGAGCCCCCCCGCTTCCTACGGCCCCCCCTCCCCCTCCTACGGCCCCCCCTCTTCCTCGTACGGCCCTCCCTCCTCTTCGTACGGCCCTCCGAGCGGCGGCTACGGCTGTCCCGACGGGCAGGTCGTGGGTCCCGACGGGAACTGCGCCACGCCCATCATAACGAGGAACGTGTTCGTGTACACCGCCCCTGAGCAGCCGCCCGTGAACTTCCCCGCCCCGTACATCTCTCCCCCCGAGGTGCAGCACAACATCCTCTTCATCCGCACGCCTGAGAAGGCCGCCAGCCCCGAGCCCATCGTGATCCCTCCTCCCCGCCAGCAGAGCATCGTCTACGTGCTCAACAAGCAGCAGGCGGAAGGCCAGAAGGTCATCGAATTGCCGAGCGACGGCCCACAGACGCCCGAGGTCTACTTCGTCAACTACGAAGAGGGAGACAACCCCATCCTTCCCAGCGGCTTCGACCTCCAGACGGGTCTCCAGGCGGCGGCCAATGGTGGAGGCCAGGTCCTCGGAGGTGGAGGAGGAGGCGGCGGAGCTGGCGTCGGAGGGGGAGCCGGTGGCGGTGGCGGCGGATATAGCGCCCCTGCTGCTCCTGCTGATAGCTACTCTGCCATCTAAGAGGCTCTCCGAGGTCTCGACCTGAACCCTTGACTCGAAATTCCTGTCGCTCCTTCAAGGCGCAAGAAGGAACTTCAACCTCGATAGCATGTCTCTTTAGCTCTTAGTCGATAACCAAATGTATCCTTAGGAAAAGCTAGAATGCGGCTGGAGGAGGTAGCTGGCTATCACTCCCTTTGTGTACTCGTAGTTTTAGGACGGAGCTCGCAGCCGCCGACCCTCAGATCACCGTCGCTTCTGATGTCTGGTCGTGCGCAACAGAATCCCAGTGCTTCGCTTGCAGTAG
>NC_061842.1:21552652-21555152 GCF_019202785.1 Penaeus chinensis | reverse complement strand
ATCTACTTCTTCTTCTCCCCCCCCTCTCTCTTCTCCCTACTACCCCCCCCCCTTTTCTCTCTCTCTTTCTTTCTCACTCTCCCCTCCCTCTCACTCTCACCTCAAACTCTTACCTTACTCTTACTCTTACTCTTACTCTACTCTTACTCTTACTCTTTACTCTTCCTTACTCTTCTCTCTCTTTTTTTTCTCTACTCTTACTCTACTCTTACTCTCACTCTCCTCTCCCTCCTTCTAATTTTCTATCTACCCCCCTCTCTCCCTCTCTCTCTCCCCCTCTCTCTCTTTTTTCTATCTATCTATTCCCCCCTCTCCCCCCAATTTACCCCCTTCCTCCCCTTTCTCTTTCCCCTTTTTCTCTCTCTCCCTATCTGCCCCTCCTCTTTCTCTCCCCTCCTTTTTCTTTTATCTTCTCTCCCCTCTCCTCTTCTCTCCCTCTCTTCTCTCTCTCTCTCTCTCTCTCTTTCTCTTTCTCTTTCTCTTTTCCTTTCCTCTTTTCCCCTTTTTCCTTCTCTTCTCTTTCTCTCTCTCCTTTCTCTCCTCTCCCCTTCTCTTTCCTTTTCTCTCTTTTTTCTTTCTCTTTTCTTTTCTTTTTCTTCTCTTTTTCCTCCTCTTCCTTTCTCTCCTCTTCTCTTTCTCTTCCCCTCTCTATCTATCTATCTATCTACCCCACCTCTCCTCTTTTATTATCTACTACCTCCCATCTCTCTCTATCTATCTATCTATCTACTCCCCTCTCTCTCTCCCTATTACCCCCCCCTTCTCTCTTTCTCCCCCTATCCCCCCCCCCCCAATTTCCCCCCTCTCCCCTTCCTCTTTCCCCCCCTTCTCCTCTCTCCCTTTTTCCTCTCTTCCTCTTCTCTTCTTCCCCATCTACCCCCCCCCCTCTTCTCTCCTCTCTCTCTCTACCCCCCTCTCTCCTCTCCCCTTTTCTCTCTCTCTTATCTATCATCTATCTATCACCTCCCCTCTCTCCTCCCATCTACCCCCCCCTTCTCTCTCTCCTTCTTACTCTCACTCTCATTCACTCTCACTTCCTCTCACTCTCACCTCCTCTCACCTCAATCTCACTCTCACTCTCACTCTCCACTCTCACTTCACTCTCTCTCTCTCTCCTCTCTCCTCTCCTTCTCTCTCTCTCTCATCTCTCTCTTTTCCCTCTTCCCCTTTCTCTCTCTCTATCTATCTAATTCTATCTATCTATCTACCTCCCCCTTCTCTCTCCCTACCACCCCCCTTCCTTTTCTCTTCTCACTCCTTCTCTTTAATATTATAAATTATTATATAATGATTCTATATATATATTAATATAATATAATTATATATATATATCATATATATTATATATAATATTATATATTAAAATTATATATTGATTAAAAATATATAAATTTATATTTATTTTATATATTTAATTAAACATATATAATATATAATATATATTATATATTTTATATATATGAATCATATATATCATATATTATTAAAAAATATATATAAATTAATATATAACACATATATATTAAAATATTATATTATTTTATATTATTATTTTTAAATATTAAAAATTTTAAAAAAATTTCCACACACACACATAAAATATATATTATATAATATATATTATAATATTTAAATATATTATATATATATATATATTATATATATATATAATTTTTTGTTCAATAAATTAATATATATATATATATATTAAATATAATATATTCAATTAAAATACAAATATTATATTTATATAAATATAATATAATATTTTATATTTAATAAATTTTAAAAATATTATAATATATTATAATTTTGAATCTATTATATATTAAATTATATAATATATATCTATTGAATCATAATAAATTAAAAATAGTGTGTGTGTGTGGTGTGTATTTGTATATATATATATATATGATTCATATATATATAAATATATATATATTGTATATATATAATATATAAATATATATATAAATATAATATATATATATACATACATATATATAATACATATATATACACATATATATACATATATCATATATATATATCATATATATATATAATAAATATATATATACATAATATACATATAATATACATATATATACATATAATACATATATATACATATATATACATATATAAATACCATATATATACATATAATATATATAAATATAATATATATATATTATAATATATATATACATATATATATACATATATATAAATATATATATATATATAATACATATATATACACATATATATACATATATATACCATATATATACATATATATACAATATATACATATATATACATATATATACTCATATCTATCTATATCTCTCTCTCTCTCTACTCTCTCTCTCTCTCTCTCTCTCTCTCTATATATAAATATATATATATTATATATATATTATATATATATATATACACACACCTATATATATATATATATATATATATGTATATATATATATATAGTATA
>NC_061842.1:21527652-21545152 GCF_019202785.1 Penaeus chinensis | reverse complement strand
AAATTTGTATTTTTGCTTCTGGTCTGGTGTTTTAAATCTTAGTTATAGTTTTCTTTGTTTGTTTGTTTTTCACATTACCACTTTGAGATGGTTACTGTAGTGTGTGAGATGTTCACTGGGATATTCGTAGAGTTGAGGACAGTATAACTGTTTCATTGTATATTTGTAAAGGTATTCGAAACACACTTTATTTTGCAGTGGTTTCCAAAAATAAATAAAACAACTAATACTAATGTCAACATAATAATATTATCTATGCCATGTTTTGCAGATCCCACATGCCATATCCAAACACTCCTGCTAAAGCTTCGCACAATTTTAACCTTCTCCCTCCACTTTCTTCCCCTTCCTCTCCTCCCCTCAATCAGGAGCTCCATACGGGTCCAACATCCGGGACTGGACCAGGACAGACCAACCAGCTGATCTGAGTCAATGTTTCGTTGCAATTGACCCGTCCTTCTTTGCGCCGGGTTTCGAAGGCCGCATGACAGACCTCATGAACCACTGTCGCAACATGGAGCCGGTGGGTCATGGGGATAGCGAGTATGTGTGTATGAGCGTGTGCGCGCGCGCGGGTGTGTTTGTACGTAAGCGTTTGCGTGTTTTAATTTATATAATCCCTTATCAAAAAAGATGATGATTTACTATCACAATCAATTATAACGAACGAAAGTAATGCCGCATAAACCAAGTGAATATTAAACTTAGGGAAATAAATCACACCTTTACAGGAAACCCCTCAGAAGCCAGTCCTGGTAGCAGGAGACCCGGAGCGCCTGCACTTGCGCAAGGTGGAGCAAGAAGGCGGAATCACGTATCATATCAACCAGATTAATAACTTGGTAAGATTGGTTTAATTCGATTTGTGTAATAAAGAGATAAAAATTTGTAGATTTAATTCTGCTAATTTAGTTCAATAATTTCAATCGTTACTGTTCTCTGTACCCCTATTTATTTTATTCACTGAATGAAGGATTATAAAAAAACATGCTTAATATACTGGTTAGTTAAGTGATATTAGGAATAAATATTAGAAAAATGTTCACAATAAAACAAAGTTAAAATAGTAAACACGTTACTTGTTTTTCATTGAAATAAATACAGTATACCAAAACTAACATATGGTCTGCTTTCTATTGCAGTGGAAGTTGGCAAAGTATCTCGGCGTCACTCCATTGCAAACGAACTAACTGATGTGGAAAATAAAGGCAGCCTTGAGCTTGATTTTTGGGATGCAATCCATTGTATCACTGACAAGCCCTTTCCTTCGATTTATGAATAGAAAAGTCTTCATTATTTTATTTTACTTCATTTATCACATTCTCTTAAGTTCACATTGTAGTTTATAATTTGATTTTTAGTGTAGATCATCTTTGAAAGATAATCACAAAAAATACGGAAGTTGGATGAGTAATATAACTCGCTTGTGTTGATGTTGAATTTTTCTCAGGCTTCTCCCTGACAAAAATTCTTTTGAAGATTAGCACGTGCGAGGAACCCTGGCCTGACTATTTCCTATATAAACACAGCCAAACTCATTTTTAAGGGTATTAATTTTGGTCACTGCTTTTTTTGGAAATTAAAAATGATCATTCAAAGCAGATGGAATATCCTATGATTCCTTTTTATTTTTCTTAAGTCGTGGCTAGTAATTATCACAAGCCTTTTGTTAAGTATATTCCAGTTTGAAGTTCTGCATCTTCACTTTGCTTAATTTCAAAGTGAACTATATAACACCCAATTTCAGAAATGAAAGGTAAATAAAAGTTGAAATTACCATTTTTCATATTTTATAACAAAATGATTTTCAAATACATTTGAAAAATTTACAACTTTAACCTCTCACACCATGCTGGTTCTCACACGTACATCCAGAAGTTGTACACGAAACATGAAACATTCACACAATATGCTGTCGATACCACCGAAAAATAATGCAATGAGGCTCTTTGCGACTGAATTCTCACGCACCATAAATATACACTTGCATGTTTCTAGAGCATGCACACATACAACACTTCACTGATATCGGAGCAAACTATCCCCAGAGGGACTATGCTACAAGCTTTGCCTTAAGTGTGAATGCATAGTAGTAGATGAGGATAGCGAAGATGATGGCCATGGTCTCAGACTGCACCCAGGGACCCTTGTATGCTCCCTAGAAAGGAAGAATAAGATAGTTTAAATATTTATCTATGTACTTGTTGACAACTCTGCCAGAAAAAAGCAGGACAAAACTGCAGACCCAATGAGAAATAAAAATAGAAAGGGGAGGCAAGACTGGAGGCAGAAATAGGGGAAAAAGAAAATAAATAAAAATTAGGTACAAATAATATTCTCCATGCAAGGACAATCAACAACCTGAACAAAGTTTTGCAAAGCTGTGCTTTGTAATAATTTATAAATAACTTCTTAATTCCCTATTATAAAGGATAAAAATTCTGCTATAACTATTACAGTGGACCATTTATTATACAGGAACAAATGCACATGTGCAAACTAGCCAAACAGGAAAACTGGGTAAGGTCAAAATGACTGGATAAATAGAGCGAGAGCAGTACCTTTTATATAATTTTTAAAATACAAGTGGGGGAAAGAGATTACTCTCATATGGCATATATTAGAGAATCGTTATTGAAACTAAACTAAAATGAAAGTCTACAGAAATTAATGCACTCTTTACTTCTAACCACTTTTAACCGGACCCTCTTGTAAACCTACAATGGACTAATTCTATCTGTAAATGCAAAAGATAACTGAAAACTTACGGGATGGTACAGGTTAATGGTGGCAATGGGTGTGACTGAGGCAGAGTCTTCGTTGCCACGCTGAGCCTGTGAAGAAAGAAGAATTCTTGAGTGAATAAACAACAAAAGTAATTCCTAATTTAATACATTCAACCTTCTAACAAAATATCACTAACAGATACATCATTGCAACAATACCAAAAGAGACTAAAAAATAAAATGATAATTACAGAACTGATATATACAGACGTATATACAGATAAAATGATTCAAAAGGTTAACAAAATCCCTTTGCAGTTTGAAACTAAACCTATGCATCAAATTACCTTTCTGAGAGCAGCATATCCCTGTTCATCATAGAGCTTGATGGGGTGGTCTCCAGAGGCTGCGGCAGACACATCCTCAATCCAGCTGACCTGCAAATAAATTCCTTTCTTAGCATCCCTTATCATTAAAAGATAGGAATCACAGCCACTTCCCATAGTCAGTGTTCATTAACAAAAATTACATATTTAAAACAGATAACAAAAAATTAGTACACAAATTAAACCCCAAGACACTTACTCCATACTTCAGACCATCTACAGAGCGCGCAACACCAACGATGCCATCAGCAGGTTTCAGCATACAGAGAAACATCCTGTAAAGAGAGGCATAAATTAAGTATGGAAAATAAAAGAAAAAAACAATACTAGCAAAATTTAAAATTCGTAATATATGACTGCCACCACACAAGAAACTATCTAAATTTTGTACCAGTCCATCACAAATATTACAGATGTATGCATACAACAGATCCTCAGTGGATGGTAACCCTGGCCATTCCTTGCACACAGGGGGTAATTTAGCTGCTAATATATAAAGTCAGCCTGTCACACCAAGCATAACCATTGTTAACAAATGGAATTAAACTAAATCATTATTAATTATCAATTATTCCAGCCTCAGCACCCCCTCCCCCCTAACGCACACAAAATAAAAAATAAACAATAATGTTAACTTGTGCACTGTCCATTGTCAATTATCTTTTTAATGCACAGATGGCTTCACAAGAACTGGTGACAAAACTTGAATAATATACTTGCCTGACCGCTTCTAATTACCCCTTTCCTGTTTGTGAAAGTTTATTTTCTAAACTATTATTATTTTCACTGACACTAACATTATTATATCAGCTATCCTATCAGTAATATTGAAAACTTCTTTCCAAAATTACAAGGAACAGGGTAAGCATCTGAGATCAGGTAGGCTCAGTAACCAACTCTTTGATGGCTTCTCACCTTCAAAGCCATCTCGGTCTCGGCAAAACCAAAACTAAAATTACAGTGGATGGGACAGGTATCCATACCCTTCCACTGTCAGTGTGTTCAGGTTGCATACATACCTTGGCACCATTAGAACAGGACAGTGTGAAGTCAGCAATGTAGGCAATCTTGGTGACAATAGTTGCATCTCTGGAAGTGAAGCCTACTGCTTCAACCTGTGCTCCTTCACAGGTCTCACCTACAAAAAAAGACAACATTATTAACAATAATACAATAAGCAAGACTATCTATTTCTTGTAAAAAACGTTTTTGGTCAACCCTAATGCATAAAAAATAAGTTTTACAGGTATGGCAAACCTGATTGCAATAGCAATAGTTAATTTTATTGAGTGAGACACAGACGGAGAGAAATTGACACCACTTTCTCATGGAGAATAAGAAATGGTCATAAGCAACACAGTACAGTTGACGTGGGTTCACATGTGTTCACCTTGGTATGCACAGTGTGATAAAGAGCCGAAACACTGGTGCATTGAGTGGATTTAGGGCCATGTGCCGAGCTTTGTGATTTTCCCCCACTTTGTGTTAAAATTCCTATGATAAGGGATTAGCTACTCATCTTAACTCATTAACTTCTGTTTGACCCATTAATGCCAGAACTTCCCGGGGTATTTGTTACCGAGGGCAATGAACATCCCCAGAGACAATTTCTCAAAACCAGGGTATCATGTGAACCTGAAAATCCAACCCTAACCTTTCCTACTGTAGCAGCACGACCCCACAACCTGAAGCTCAGCATAGTTTCCCAGGTTGGGTCACGCCAGGTCTGCCGCCGTGTCTGTGCTCATTGGACAGCGGGCTCCCCTCTTTTCCTGCACGCTTACACAGTGCTCGTGTACTTAAGCCGCAGGGGTCGGAAGCGAAGATCAGCAATCCCCGATCCTCCACCAGAGCAAGACCACATCAGCAGGACTCAAGGACTACCCAGTCCTTAGCCGACTCGGGAGCCTACCCGCTCCCCCGTAGATCTCCAACTTCAGCCTCCAACACCCAGCCATACCTGTGGGCACTCACACCCACACAGTCACTCCTCAAAGAGATAAGACACCAGACCAATATAGTAGATGCAACATACCCATCTACTATACTACCTTCTATTTATTCCCTAGATGGGGTGCACGCCCCCAGTATCCACCTTTATTGGCTCTTCATGCCAGCTTATAGAAACCAGACATTAAGAACTGGCTGTGTGAGGGTGTTGCAGACTTACTCTCTAAGCAGTGACATGCACCGGATATTTTTGTCATTTTGTGGTAAATATGAGGCTGTAGCAGCTATACCTGTGTTGTTTATTACTCTATTTCTTAAGCTCCATGAGATGGCAGCGACCATTTCCCTCTCATCTCTGTGCATCACTCGGTAACATTAACCCAGCCTACTTCAAGTTGTGCTCATTTTAGGCCTGGCTGCATGTGCTGATGAGAATAGCCCCCCAAAATATTGGTTAAAGTTCCCACAGACACCAGGGTAATTTCAGGTTTTCCGTGCTATGGATTTTCTCCCTCAAGTAACAGACTGTTCGGCATGGCACCAGGGCTCCGTCATCTCTGGCAAAAGGGGCCCTTGGACAGCAAGTGAGGCCAGGTTACACTAAGATCTGAATAGGGTTAATGTTACCGAAAGTGAAAGAGTGGGAAACAGACACTAGGATTTCCCAGCGCAAAAGAACTAGTCATAAAGAGAGAGAGAGGTACAGCTGCTATGTTCTTAATGTCCAGTTCATACAAGATGGCCTGAGGGGACTAATAAAGAAGGGTACAGGGGGACTTACACCCCGTTGAGGGAATAAATAGAAGGCAGGGAAGTTTACGGCTGGATTTTGTGTCCGCACGATGCCTAGTTTTAGGGAAATCGGTCTCTGGAGGCGTCGCTCTCGGTAACAAATACAGCTCTAAGTTTTTAATTACACTCTCATGAACGACAAAGTTAACACACCTCTACCATGCCTGCCGTCTCTTGAACACAGCTTTTCGACAGGCAATTTGGAAGAGGTTTTATGGGGGAACAGCTGTCACGACTGCAATACGAAGCCGATTTTCATGCTTAAATTTGGAACACCTCCCTTCTTAACCCATGAACACTTTGGAGGATATCTCACTGATAATCTAATGTTACAAAATAACGAATTATTCTACACAGCGTCTTCATAAAGCCTTATTAAAATCCCATCAAAATATAAACTATTTTTAAAGGTCCAATACCATCCATATTTACAGCGACTCTGAATCAAACTCAACCTCTTACAATTCTTAAACACACGTACACGTAACTAAAGTACTAATCTGCATTCTTTACCTGCAGCGATAGCCACGAGAGCAGCTAAAATCACGGCCAACACCTTCATCTTGGAGAATTTCGGAGTGAGTGCCACCTTTCGCTTACCGGCGTCTGACAGCGACTGGCTTGAACTCGCTCGCGTATCTGGATATCGTTTTAAAATTAAAGGGTCGATTTTACTTATTTCAGTTTACAGGCGTTTTATTGGGAATGCGTCTGAATTAGATAATTTTGCTAAAATATTTTGTCGTTTATTTCTAGTAGCAAAATGTTTGGATATTGTTTTTCAGAAGGAATAAGGAATGTTATTGGAACGCGTTGTCAGGACACGTGTTGGAAGAAATTGGAAATGTCAGAGCAGCGGGAGTCAGAAATTTTGGTTCTTTTCTGATAACTTTTGATATATTCTATACTGTATTTTTAGTTAACATTTCCATAAGTTAAATTTTATATTTATAAGAAACCAATATTTTCAGTTCAATATATTGACTTTACTTAATGGTAAAAGTTTAAAAAATATATATATTCAATTTAAGTCATATATTTTTTCAAGATATTTTTGCTATGGATAACATTTCAATAAAAGATAGAAAAGCAAACATGAAACGAGAGGTAAGAGAAGAACACAATATCATCCCAACAATTTGGCATTTGTTTACCCTCATCAGCTGTTCTTTCCTAGTTGTCAAAACCGAAGTCCTTCCCCAAAAGACCCCGAAACTCATGAAAAATCACCATGGATATCAAAGAGAAGTTCAAATCGTTCATGGACAAGCAGAAGATCAGCCTGAAGACGCCGTCGTCGCAAGCACAATTAGGAGAAAGCGTAAAATCCGATGACTTCGAGGGAAGAATGGCTGTGACGGGGGATTTGTATAGGAAATCCAGCCTCTTGAACGATCACATACTGACACCCGAAGCCGAGAAGGCCGTGATAGACAGCATCGAGAGCCTTTATTTCGAGAGCGGGGACGTCGACGTAGGTGAACACGAGCTCAAGAAATTCCCCCAAGACGTGGACATTCACGTAATCAACGGGATGAGGTCTAGACTGAGGAAGCAGCACGCCATAGTGTCTCGAAGGGTGTCCGATCTCATTATGCAGAAGCAAGGGCTGTGCAGCGAGGAGATGGAGAAGGTCGTAGAGCTGCAGAAGGAGATTTACATGGAGATTGGCCTGTGCGTTGAAGGCCGGAGGAAACTGGCCCAGGGGAGGAGTCAGTTCACGTCAGCTAGTCTTGGGATTTTGGCCAACTACAGCAAGCGGCAGAAGATTGCCAGCGTCATCCGGTCACTTAGGACAGTCAGGACGTTACAGATGACAGATGTGCAGTTGCAGAATCTGTTAAAAGCAGAAGATTACCCTGGGGCTATTCAGTTACTGCTTGAATGCCAGAAAGCAGCTGCGACTTTTAAGCATTTTACTTGTATCTCCGAACTCAGTACCAAGTTACAGGATACTCTTGAGGGTGCAGAGGAGCAGCTAGACGTTGCCTTAGCCAAAGTTGCCGCTAATTTCAATGCTGCTAATTATGAGAAATTACAGATTGCATACGGTCTCTTGGGGAAAACACAGACGCTCATGGACCAATTACACATGCACCTCACATCTCATATCCATAATTCAGCCTTCACAATTGTTCTTGGCTATGTAGAGTTGTATAATAGTATTAATGGTGGAAACGGAAGTATTTCTGGCTCATCATTCTCAAAGATGCAATATTCGGAACTATGCAAATATGTAAATGAGGAAAGCTTCCTCCCATGTCTCATGGACCTAAGCAAATCCATGTGGAATGTCCTAAAGAGTTACCGCAGCATTATTTTGTGGCACGAGGAAAATGAAAAGACTTCCCAGGAGGAAGCGAATAATGAAAGTCCAGATGCCGAGGAAGCTGCAACATCCAGACGCTACACAAAACAAAAACTAGAGCACGGATTGTATAGAATATGGCAAGATGTGCAGGCGAAAGTCAGGACCTTCATCCTGGCGTCAGACCTCTGCCACTTCAAATTTGATGATTTCCTGAGAATACTGGATGTGATCAACAAGCTCATTGATGTTGGCGAGTGCTTCTGCGGCAGCAAATCAGAAACGCTCAGAGAATCAATCAAGAAGCAGTCAATTAACTATTTCCGCACGCACCACAGAGCAAGAATGGAGGAATTGCACATGTTTTTGGAGAATGAGGGGTGGGAGGCATGTCCGGTGAAGTCAACATTCTCAATATATCAGCTAATGGAGTTCAGGTTCCTTAAGGGCAGGGACCTGAGCTTCACAAGAATGTCTACTCCAAGTTCTTCACCAGTTAAAAAGTCAGGTGAGTCGAATTTGTGCATTTTTATCTAATGGTTCAGGATTTCTGTGTATGCTAGATTTTGTTTAGTTGCCCTTTGAATCATATTGAATAATGTCATTGTTATTTGTTATATCAGGAATATAATTTTTTAGCTTGAGGTGACTCAGAATATTGAAACTTAAAAAAGAAAAGTGTCTGTGGTAATATACTATTACTAAGAGTTAGGGAATGGAAGCAACAATTGGTAATCATAGTAGTGAAATAGATGATGGGAATGTTTATGATGATAAAAGATGATGGCTGATGTAAGATTATGGTAGATGATAATACAGTAATGTGTTAATGAAAATATAGAATGCTGAGAATGTTATTGAAATCCTTAGTAATGATTGTTAAGATGAAAACCTAGGACATTTTCAATGTTTTGTTGTAGAAATAACTAATAACAAGAATAATTACTTTGTTGATATTAGGTAATGGTAATAATTGCAATAATGATAATAGTAATAAAGATTATTACAAAAACACCCATCATTGTAATGTAAATTTCTTTTAAAAGTTATTCCCAAAATACCATCGGCACTCTGATGAGAAGAATGAAGTTTCAAGTTAGATGGAGCATAAAGCTTACTTTGATGATTTACCATCAGATAAGGAACCAGAGTAGGCTCTATCTTACTGAACATTTGTGGTTGAGGTTTGTTGGCCTTTGTCAGAGTGTCAAAGGCATGGAGGCCATTGCAGAATCTGCCCTTAATCTAATGCCGCTGGGGAAAATGCTTTGCTCATTTTTAAAAATTTTTTTGTGACATGTCTCTGAACATAGATGGCTCTGCTAGTGCTTAGTCTCAAAGTAGTCAATTAGTAGACCATGTGACTTTACGTGATTTGAATTGGTGGGAAAAACATAATTTTTTACTAGTGCTATGAATAGGGATGTTGTTATATTTATTATAAACACTATAATTACTATGATGTTATAAACATTAGTAACAGCAAAATAAGATAACGTAAGCAGTACTTGTACTTGGCTCCTTGGTGACTTAGTACAAGTGTAGCCCTCTGTCAGTTAAAACAATCAAACAAGTAAACTCACAATGGGTATGCCATACACGTATACGTCATTCCCGTCAGCATTGGGTTAAGAAGATCCTTTGTTCAAGAATTACCATAGACTATGAAGGATTATTTTAGCTTAGTACATTTAGTACCATTCATCTACTCATTACTTTTTATAAAGATTTCACACTCACTGGCTTGTCATATCATTTTACACTTTATAAATGGATAAATTTCAGATTATTTACTTCAAACCTTAAGAATATGAGGAATCTCACAGACACTTGGATCTCCCTGACAGGCAGCATCACAGAGAAGAGGGATCTCTTTGACCTCTTCAACAGCGACAGCTCGCCATTTGACATCGCCACAGAAGAGACAGTTGAGGAGGATATCATGGCCAATGGGGAGGCTGGGGATTCTATTCACATAAGCGATGATGACAGTGAGGATGATGAGGAGTTGATGAAGGATTTCGTCGATGAGCAGACGGGAGAGGCTCCCCAGCCCCACACCAGGCGGAAATTTGACCACAGCAAGGTGAGGGGGCTTTCTTTTTGTGATTGTGATTTTTGTTTTTATGATTAATATCCTTGGCTCTTAGTTTGCTTTTCAGATTTATTGCCAACTATTCTTTATAATTTAAACAGAAAGGATTGATATGAAGGATTAGTTGAATAGATTTTATTCATTGTTGATAGAAGGGAATGGGACCCTTCTGCATGGCAAAGGCTTACAATCTTACATAATTTATAAAAAAGTTGCCAAAGAGGTCAACAATTCTACAATTCTGTCTTGTAAGAATGGACATGATTAAGGTTTTTTTTTGCTTTTGATGGAAGCTGAGTTGTAGAGGTCACTAGGGATTTATGGACAATAACTCTTAGTCACCAGATGGCGTGGGGTTTCTGTCATGGCTGACTTGGTTGTGGCCCCGATGGGTCATTCATGTCATGTTATGATGATGTTATGGTGTGTGCATTACATTTTGATGTGAGCCTGTAACCTTCACTCTTTTGTACAAGATCAGTCTTCTCATGTCATCTACTTGTATTTGCTTTTGGCACTCTGCTAGTTTGACTGTCCTGAAGTATGACAAACAAAAGGGAAACACTGAAGCCATGGTGCATACAGTCTCTTAAATCAAAGAAATAAGATATGCAAAATTGAGTTATTTTTTTTTTTTTTTTTTTTACTTTTTACCCTTTAGTAAAACCACATTCCATCTTGTTCACAGAGTGTAACATACCTTATTTATTGCTATGGACTCTAGAATACATAATCAGGTTAGCAACTAAGATGATATAGCAATTGAAATACATGTCATGTATCTCTGAATACGCAAAAACATTTAAATCATGTTTTGCGTACCAGTGATATAAAAAAAAAAATCGTATCACTTTGATGGTGTGGCAAAAAAGACCAGGTGGCTGTGCATATTCCCCGGCAAAGATTCTGGCCTTATCTTTACTTTCTGGTGATTTTTTTTATATCTGATAGTGTTGTTTATTTTTTTTTTATCTTCAGGCAGTCATATTCCAAGCCTTAACCTCTTAATTTTTATTGGATCACTGAGAGCAAGTATCTTTTGTTAGATCAGAAGAATATTTATATGAGTACTTTACTCAGAGTATTATTCCATGCTTATAGAGTGGAATTGCGTCAGTTCAAATGTTCTTCTTTTTGTGGTTCATTTTTATTGTATTGTGTGAAGTTTTATTTTATAGTAAGTTTCACTCAATTCAGAAAACGTTATGTAGAAAATTAACTGTTATGCACTGTCAGTATGGTGAAAACTACCATTCCCAAATTGCTGTATTGCTTTGACATTTATAAGAAAAATAAAGAAAAACAGAGTAACCAGTTCCACTTTAGTTCCTGGTAAAGTGGATATCAAGAAGAAAATCTGATATCATTAACTTGAAGTCTTTTAGAATTTTATGATCCAGTTTAAACCATTTACATATTAAGTTACCAGTAAACATTCCTTTATTTTTAATGATTATATTGTAAGAAAGTATTGAAATGCGCACATGGCTCAGCAGTGCAATAATCTTCAATCAGCAATAATTGTAAAAAGTTACATTAATATTTTTCATCCATGCTTCTTCTTGAAAAAAGTCTCCTCCAACATATTTATTCCGACAGGCACCCATAGTCACAAACACAACCCTTACAATCCTACGGCTCATTGGGAAGTACATCCAGATGATGAGATTGCTGCAGCCAATAGCCTTTGACGTCATGGTGTGCCTCAGTCATCTCTTCGATTATTACCTGTACACAGTCTTCATGTTCTTTGGGGAAAGGTAAGTGTATGGGGATGTGATTGTTTTTTTTCCCTCTGTCTATTATTTCTTGTTTGTTTCTTCATTTGTGCTTGCAGTATTGAGACAAAAGTAAGGGATTTTCAGGAGCTAGATTGAAATTATTTATCCTTGAAGAAAATATTCTGATTCTTGTGAATATAAAAACTAGAAATACAAAAGCACTTCTAAGGACCACTAGTTATTTTGTTTACTGATTAATAATGTTCATGTAGAAATCCAGCCACATGTATTCAATATTAATTTTTTAGCTATTAATCAAGTCTATTGAACTCAAAGCCTAAGGATGAAAGGGGGTCCACGTCATGGCTGACTTGGCTGTAGCTCCAGTTGACGTGTTATTCATGTCATGGCCAACTTAGACAAGGCTACATGCAATGGGTCATTCATGTCATTTTATGATGATGCATGCATTACATTTTATGCTGTTCTTTATAAGATACCCTCATGTCCACACCACATAAATCATTTGCTTGCTTGGAAAATGTCATGCACCAAAACATCGTGGTCTCTTTGTGTTAATGTTAACCTGTAAGTAACCTTCTATGCACCGGCCACATCTAAAAAAGGCCCCGGACACAAACCCAGTCAGCTGTGCATAGTACATAGAGTGGAGGCCAAGTGAACCCCACATTCTCCCAGAGGCAATAGGTTAATGAAAAGCATAACATTCTAAGTCCATAGTTTTCAATAAAGGCCACATATTTCCATCAACCAGGGGAGAACTGGAACAGAATCTCAGCCGACGCCTTCGAACGTCTCTCAAAAGGATCCAGGACACATTGATTCTCACTTCAGAGGGGTCTCAGGAGGAGCCCATTGATCAGGACAAGGTGAGGGGTACTGAGCGGTGTCTGATGTTTTCGTTCTTATTTCCATGTTTATTCATTTTTATCTAATTACTGTTATTGATTTATTTTGATTGAGTTATAATTGAAGATAATCATGATCATATTTTTGTAGACAGATCCATCAGGGATGATTTTATTAGACTCTTTCCGAATTTTTATTTAATTCAACTATGAGCCTGTAAGATGAATAGGATTGTTTTGACTTTTCTGATGATAGCAAAAAGTGGGTTTTTTTTTAACATTTGATGAGGAATTCTTAACAATATCAAAATGTTTTTATTCCATTCATAGTGTAGCAGTGTTTCATTTCATCTTTGTATACATGTTACTATGTTTGTGTTCATGTCGGTTTATATATTGTGCAAATATGTAGCTTGAGTTTTGGAATTGAAGTCTATATATCAATATTAAGTAAAAAGTAGTCTTCTGAAAATGCTCATACTGTATTTCATGTAGATTACTGTATGCCTGACATACTGTTATTGCTTCAGATATATTTATAATTATTTTTTACCCTTGTGTCATCTTCTCTGATTTTCTGTTTATTGGAAGAACTAATACACCCAGTATTTACTCTGGCATATATAGCTATCCCATACATATAGCTATCTGAACTTTACTTATAACTACTAGCATGAAAATGGGTTAAAATCTATCTATCTTTAACTCATTGGATCTGGGTGCCCCACTGCCCACATTTGGCCCAAAATTCAGGCATTAAGTTTAATTTAGTGGCCACTCCTGTGTGGCTTGTAGCCCCAGGCCACACAGACATTCGTGTGCAGTGTTGTCTTCCCTGTGCATTAAGCATTATTTGCATTTTTGCTATTTAAAATAATGCCTCTTCATCCTCCAAGAGCTTTGTGCACTTGTGGCAAGTCATTCCTGTTATTGCAACCTTCAGCTGAAATTCTTATGATGGCATGTTGCTGTCAATTTGGCCCTCAGCCATTTATTTCATGATGGTATATCCACGTCACCCGGCCCTCAGACAATTTTTTTCATAAATTGAGTTATGCCACCCAGATCCAAAGGGTTAAGTGTCCAAATTTTGTTTTTGTATGTTTTTGGACAATCATGATTATACCTGCAACATTCATCTGTTCTCTAAATATGTGTCTGTCTAGAGTTTATCATTAAAGTATAATTATAAGAATCAAAAGTAACAAAATCCATCCCATTCTTCTTCCAGGTGCCAAGTCCTTCCATATCCCCTGTAGTGGACACAACCTCAGCAGAGAGCATATATGGGCTGCCAGTGCGAGTCGTGGCTGTAGAGAGCCTGGCCTTCCTGGCAGTGCAGTTGGAGGCCTTGCACTGCCACATTGAACCTCTCATTCCACAGCAGCGGAGAACCTTCTTGCAGCAATTCTACACTGGCACTGTCAAGATCACCCCTGAGGTAAGTTTTTGTTTGTGGTTGTGTGTGCGTGCGTGCGTGCGTGCGTGCGTGCGTGTGTTTGTGTATGTGTTTGTGTGTGAGTGTTTTTGTGTGCTTGTGTGTGTGTCTGTGTATTTGTGTAAATATTTATGTTCGTGTCCATGGTCTTGTCTAGCAAATTCTAAACTTTCGGATAATGTGAACAGCTATTTCAAGGATCAGAATATATTTGAAAAGGGTACTTTGATTATTGATTTTTTACTACTTAGTGGTGATTTTATTAACCAAGGAGAACAGGTGTTGCATAAGTTGTTCATACATAGGTTTTACGTTCTTTATATTATCTCAGCTCTTTAAGTATGTGATTACTGTTAGCACCTTCCATTTTTTTGATAAACTACTGGATGAGACTTTCAGTGTCATGTCAGAAAGGCAAAAGAACCCTTTTTTTAAATTTTAATAATAGGATGTGTAATTTTTATTCTGTGATTACAGATTCGCCACCATGTTTACACGGCTGTAGCCTCTCAAGTGATAGACTACGATGGTATTTTGAATCGCATGTCCAATGTCAAGTGGGATATAAATGACCTCATGAGCCAGCACAGCCAGTATGTTGATGTTCTACTGAGACAACTTCAGGTAAGGGGTTTGTGAATTTTGAAGTAAAGTCACATGCCATGACCACTGTAATATTAGTTCATCTGATGTCTTTACATAAGTACTTAGTCACCAAGGAATCAGTTATTAGTCCTACCTGTCTCACCTTTTTAGCCTTTTCCTTGATTTTTGGAGAAAAAAAAAACTCCTTTTGTATTATTATTTTATTGTTTTTAATTTTATTAATATATATGTATATACATACACACACATATACACACATACACACATACACGCATACACACATACACACATACACACATACACACATACACACACACACACACACACACACACACACACACACACACACACACACACACACACACACACACACACACACACGCACACACACGCACACACACGCACACACACGCACACACACGCACACACACGCACACACACGCACACACACGCACACACACGCACACACACACGGACACACACGTACACACACACACACACACACACACACACACACACACACACACACACACACACACACACACACACACACACACACACACATATATATACACATACACATACACATACACATACACATACACATACACATACACATACACATACACATACACATACACATACACAAACACACACACATACACACACATACACACACACATACACACACACATACACACACATACACTCAGATACACATACATACATATATATACACATCTATATACATATATATATATATACATCTATATACATATATTTACACATCTATATACATCTGTATATATGTATATATGTATATATATATATACGTATATATGTATGTATATTTGTATGTGTATATGTATATATGTATGTATATATGTATGTATAGATGTATATATGTATATATGTATATATGTATATATGTATATATGTATGTATGTATGTATGTATGTATATATGTATATATGTATATATGTATATATGTTTATATATATATTTATATTTATATTTATATGTTTATATATGTATATATGTATATATGTATATATGTATATATGTATATATGTATATATGTATATATGTATATATGTATATATGTATATATGTATATATATATATATATATATATATATATATATATATATATATATATATATATATATATATATATATATATATATATATGTAAACATTTATCAAACATATCAAAGTTCAATGTTATTGGAGGCATATGTAGTTTCAAGTTAAGGGTGAAGTATGCCTATATGATTGGTTTAGGGAGATTACGTGGCACAATAGGGAGAGGTAATGGGAGTGGGGTTTTGGGGGTTGTAGTTGGAGGAAACTTGCTAAGTGGTACTAACATTACTCCCTTAAATCTTCTACTGTCGATTGGCAAAAAAAAGATGGCGTTGACTTTAAAAGAAGGCAGTTTTTGGAATACTGAGGAAGGCTGATGAGTATTACCAATTTCAGATCAAGATGTAATTTTCCTGTTTTCTTTTTCAGGTTTTGAGCATGAAGTTAGAGGATGTTAGCAAAGTATCCCCAATACCGGCAGAGGCATACGATGCACTCTGGGAATGCATAGTTCGCATTACCAACCGCACTCTGTTGGAGGGCTTCGCTTCAGCTCGGAGGTGCACCAATGAGGGACGATCACTGATGCAACTTGACTATCAGGTAATCTCTAGACCTGAAGATATATAGATATGAATAGATTATTGTTGTTTGCCTTTATAACACTCTGTTTTACATTAATTACGGTTGGTGTATTGATTTTGTGGGTGTTTTTCAATAAAGAAAAGAATGATAATATATATATAAAGTTATAAATGAATATAAATCCATCTTGATATAAATTCATCTTAGTTTTGCAGTCATGGAATAGGTGAAAATTAAATGTGTACCCCATTCTCCCTCCCATCCACAGCAATTCCTCATGAAACTTGAGTGCCTAACCAAGGTGCGCCCGTTACCCGATAAGCACCTGGTGGAAACTTTCATCAAGGCCTACTACCTACCCGAGGGAGCACTGGAGGAATGGGTGCAGCAGAATGGCACCGATTACTCTCCCCGGCAGCTGAATGCCCTTATGTCCACCATGACGCACGTGAATAAGCGCACCCGGCAGAAAATCTCCAACCTGCTAGAGGAGCAGTGTCGGAGGTGATGTGACAGGTGGAGGGGGACGAAGGACTGATAGCAACAGGGTAGTGTGGCTCGTGTGTATTTCAAGGGCTGAAGGATAATCTTTGTCAGAGCTTAGAAAGATTTCTTAAACTTTAGATTTTTTTTTTATTTTTTTTTCAGTCTTTTCAATTGAGAAAAAAATATTCTTTTAGTTTTATATTTTATTCCATCTGCTTTTCACCATTCCATCTTAGATTTTCTTTAAAGAAATTTATTAGTAATTGGTTCTTGAGTATTTTTATAAGCATAGTTTTATACATCATCGTAATGGTGCATTGATTTTGAGGTAAAAAAAGTCACTAGATATAGACTTGGAAAATGTGTCAATTTGTGTTCATTTTATCTTTGCTACATTTATTAGCAAATTACGTCTATCATACTTGTACATAAAGCCTGTTTCTATATGATAT
>NC_061842.1:21520152-21522652 GCF_019202785.1 Penaeus chinensis | reverse complement strand
CTCTTGAAGATTGTATTATGTTATGAATATTCAACAGCATGCTCACAAATAAATGTTTAATATGGTTGCCTTTATTAACTTCTTATGTTGTAAAAAATAAAGAAGATAAATAGTAAAGATTCATTACTGAATCCTGGAACCATATTTTTATATCATTGCTTAACAATTTTCATGTATAAGGATTGAGATACAAAGACAAATAACTTGCAAGGATCATAAATGAAAGAACATATGTATATCAATAATATATTAAAGACTTTGTATTTTTACATAAAATCTAGAATTTACAGACCATTAAAACAATCCAGCAAATTGGTGGAACTCAGTTTTGGAGTGAAAACAAACTGGCTACTTATTGATATGAAGCCAAGCTGTTTTTATTGCTAAGAGAGGACCAGCTTCTTGCCACCCTAAACAGTCTGTCGGGCTAGTTGGAGGAAGCTGCTTACCAGGCTGAAAGAAGTGCCATTTGCATATCTATCTATTGGAAGGGAATGCATGGCCAGCTATGTGGGGGTAACCTTGGGTCCTAAAAAAAAAAAAAAGGTTAAGACAAAAAAGATTATTTTTCTTGTTTTTCTTACCCTGTCTTGTCATTATTCTTATTTATCAGTTGGTCTTGTAGAAGAAATAAGAAAGTTACTTTGTACATAAGCTTTGCCTTTTTCTAAATTGCTTTTTTTTTATAGTTAATTACCCACAAGCCATTGCCAGATTAAAGCAGACCACAACACCTGTAAGTACTTCCTTCCAGGGGGGGGGGGGGGGGGCTGCTACAGGGAGCAAAATGGGATTGATGTGTTGAGGAGGGGGAGGGGGGGAGAGGTTATGAGGGGAGGCTACAGTATGTATGTATTTTTTTTTTTTTCCCTTGGCAAATTTCAAACAAAATTTGAGAATCAATTTATACATACAAAGTGTGATGCGAGAACACATGGCCACATTTAAGTCTGAGAAGCTATCCTGTTTAATGGTGAGCAACAAAAGAACAAAATCTTTAAGTGATGAAAAGAGACAAAGATACAATCAAAATTCACCATCAGATGTAATTAAAACACGTTCTGATGCTGAATATGAAACGCAAAATACCAAATCCAAATAAAACTATAAGGTGGTTCAGGATTCAAAGAAAAAAGGTGAAAAAAAAATCAGATTATAAAAATTGCTCCTGGAAAATGGTGTGAAAAAATAATAACATGACTAGTTCCATCAACAGGTCTACAGTCCTTCATGGTAATTACCTAAAGCCTTCTTGGCTCAGTAAATGCAACAAAACGAGCTTTCCATGATTTGACTGGTAATCCTAAGTTCTGTACGCTTATAAAAAACTGCTTCTACTACCAAAGTTAATGAACTGCTAATCTCAAAGTGTATTTTAGAGCAATGCGTTGCTTTACGACATTTTCTTTAAGATTTTCTTATACTATTCCATGCTACAAGATATCCCATATTTCGGTTGAGTAAGCCTTTCAAATCCGAAAACTATACGCTATAAAAATGTATTAAAAAAGAAATCTAAGGATTTTCACAACCATGCTCTTATTATTGATGTTTTTTTATTTATTATTCCCTTAAAAATACCCTAAGCAATGTTCAATAATCACTGGCACTTCAGAATATAATAATAAAAGAAGGTACGGAAGAGGAAGAGGAAGAAGAGAAGTGATGAAGCAGAAGAGAGAAGATAAGGAAAGGGAAGAGAGAGAAGCACTATGTACAAAGACTGCACTAGAAGCCTCAGACACACTGATATGATGTGGGCAATTTAACCTATCTTGAAAGGGAGGAGGGAAGTGCTGGGATCAACTGATGGTTTTCACTAATAATAGAACTAGTCACATTCAGTATTGCCAGTCTAGAGTTCATGTGCACGACATAAAACAACCTGAAAATACTGGAGGACAGTTAAGATGGAAGGAATTAACATTTTTTTTATATATACCTCTGCAGCAAACATCATCCTTTAAAAGGATATTCAAATGTTATTTCATTAATTTCATAAAAGCCAATTCTTTTCTCTTCTTCTTTTGTATGTGTTCTCATATCAACACAGCCAATATGATTAACAACAAACCAAAATTAACAAAACACCACAGACCTTCCTCTTTTAATGCTATTATTGCTCACACCACCAACAGGGTTGTTTTAAATGCTAACACTGGGTGCAAATACAAACCTCTTCATCATTTATCTATTTCTCGTTCACTAACTACAATTGGAAGTTGTTGTCTTGTCTAGTCCTGCTTGCTTCTGCTTATCTCATTCACCTGGCCTTGATTATAAGTAAGGCTAAGCAGGGGACTTTGTGCACATATGAAAACTGATTGTCACTATCTGACATCCAATTCAAGTTCCTTTTTCCTAATTACCTCTTTCCTTACCAATATAAAGTCATTATGCAAAGCCTCCTCCCCGTACTGAAATTCTTACACATACTTTGCTCTTACTCTTAGCCAGTGACAGAAATATAATTACAAAATGCTATTAATCTTTAATGGCT
>NC_061842.1:21492652-21502652 GCF_019202785.1 Penaeus chinensis | reverse complement strand
ACGCACATGCAATTACACTCACACGCAATTACACCTACACGCAATTACACGCACACGCAAACTATCTTCGGCTCGTCCGCTGTGGCTAAGCTCTGTTTTCGCGCTGCATGCGAGCTCCCCTTTCGCCATCCAACTGATAGATATTTGATATGCAGCCTTGTTTACTGAACCAGAGTTGCGTTCGTGATTCGGGTTGCTGAATGACTCGCTCTCTGTGTGTCTGTTTTGTTGTATTTATGTCTGTGTTTGTCATTTTTTAATGAATAGTCATATTCCTTTAAGTTCTATTTATCATCGTTTTCGTCTTCTTTTTTATCGTCATATTATTCAAAAGTCCGCTTTGTCAGCTTTTGCAGTCTTGTGTCTGGTCATCGCCCTGTCTCTCTATTTATCTTTTTCTTCATCTCCTCTTCCTTCTCCCAGCTCTCTCTCTTTCCTATTCGTTCTCTTTCTCCTCCTCCTTTCTTTCCTTCTCCCCCCCCCCCTTGTTTCCATGTGAACAAATATCGAAAGCAACACAGAGAACGAACTTAAGAAAGAAAGATAGGAAAAAAAAAACACGAAAGAAAAAAAAAAAGAAAAAAAAAGGGGAAAATCACCGACTTGCCCAGACACATAATTCACAAAACCATCTCTTTCAACAAATCTCTTCTGGGTTCCATTTCCTCGGCGCCCATCACTCGCACAATTTATCTGCCGCCGCCCCTGTGACGCCGCTACACGTTATGCACTATAAATCACCATAGCTGCAGGACATTCACAATCCTCGATTGCTTGCACAATACGTCGATGCTTTAGAACCCTCATCCCCTCTTCCCTTCCCTCTTCCTTCTTCCCTTCTCTCTCCTCTCTTCTCTTTCTCCCTCTTTCCTCCTCTCTCCTTCCTTGTCACTCTTTCCTCCTCTATCCTCCCTTGTCCCCCTTCCCTCCTCTCTCCTCTCTCCTTCCTTTCTCCCTCTACCCTCCTCTCTCCTCTCTCCTCTCTCCTCCCTTCTTCCTTCTCCCTCTTCCCTCCTCTCTTCTCCCTCTCCCCTCCTCTTTCCTCTCTCCTCCCTTCTCCCTCTTCCCTCCTCTCTCCTCCCTTCTTCCTTCTCCCTCTTTCCTCCTCTCTCCTCCCTTCTCCCTCTCCCCTCCTCTCCCTCTTTCCTCATCCATCCTCCCTCCTCCCTTCGAATACAACTGTAGTTTATTACGATTTGTCTGCCATACGGTTGTCTGACGCATTAGCGATATTAACAATGACGTAATTTTAAAACATAAATATTACACATCTACTGGGGCTAAATTGACCCTCTCCCCCCCCCCCCCCCCCCCCCCTTCTCCATCCTCCGCTGCCTGGTCACTTGGTAAACGGCGGGATTTTCGTCCATATTTCCGACAGCAGCAAAAGGGTGATAATTGGATGGTGACAATGAAGCTTCTACGGCATAAAAAAAAACAAAACACCAACGATAAAAAAAAAATAATGCAAGAAAACAAGAAGAGTAATGAAAAACGATGGATAAAATGATGATAAAAGATAGTAGTTAAATGAAAATGATGATGATGTTAATAATAATAAAAAACGCTTATAACAATACCGATGATGATGATGATGATGATAATGATAATGATAATGATAATGATAATGATAATGATAATGGAGATGGAGATGGAGATGGAGATGGAGATGGAGATGGAGATGGAGATGGAGATGGAGATGGAGATGGAGATGAAGATGAAGATGAAGATGAAGATAATAATCGCAGTAGTAATAGTACAAACAGTACCAATAATAACACCATAAAAACGCCGAAAATAACAACAGCACCACAACCCAAAATAACAACCAAAAATAAAGGACAATTAGAGACAACGAACACCCAAAATAAAGGCGCCCACATCAAAATCTACGCCGTTTCCCCGAACCCGCGACGCGAGCCGTTCCCCGGATGTCGCCGCCGCCCGCCGCCCTCAGTTCGACTCCGACGCCCGTGAGGTGCGGAGGTCAGCTACAGGGGGGAGGGAGGGGGTGCTCAAGCGTTTTTCGTGACTTGCATGAGATGATGTAGGATTTCTAAGGAGCTTTTTTTTTTTTATCTCGTGTTTTTTTATGATTTTTTGTTTTTTGTCTCTCTCTCTCTCTCTCTCTCTCTCTCTCTCTCTCTCTCTCTCTCTCTCTCTCTCTCTCTCTCTCTATATATATATATATATATATATATATCTCTCTCTATCTCTCTCTCTATCTCCCTCTCTCTCTGCACTAAGCTAAACTAAACAACATTTAATTCTCAAAAAAGAAGAAAAAAAAAGAAAGAAAAACAATTGCCATCCATAACAATCGAGCTGCACTCTCTCAAGCTCACCCTTGAACCCCGGGCGATATAGTGAACTCCCCCCCCCCCCTCTCCCCCTTATCCTTTTGGAACTCCAACTCCAACTTCTTCCTCCAATCCTTCTCTCATCCTTCCTTAAATTCGCTCCGTCTCTCTCTCTCTCTCTCTCTCTCTCTCTCTCTCTCTCTCTCTCTCTCTCTCTCTCTCTCTCTCTCTCTCTCTCTCTCTCTCTCTCTCCCACCCTCTTCCTCTGTGTTTTATTCATCTTTCATTAATTCCTCTATTCCTCTTCTGTTCCACTTCTCGTATCCCCCCTCCCCTTCCACCTTCTCCACCTTCATTTTCCTAACACTCTTCTTTTCCTCCTCCTCTTCTACCTCCCTCCACCACACGCTTTTCTTCCTTCCACCTTTTTCACTTCCACTTCCTCCTTAATCGTTCCATCTTCGCCCCCTTTTACTCCACTTCTTCTTCTTCTTCTTCTTCTTCTTCTTCTTCTTCTTCTTCTTCTTCTTCTTCTTCTTCTTCTTCTTCTTCTTCTTTTCTTCTTCTTCGCCCCTCCCCCCCACCCACCTCCTGGCCCTTATCACGTTGCCATGGGAACTTTCCGCGAGCAGCTTACCAGATCGGCGGTTCGCGAACGACTGTTTTTATATATCCTGCCCATCAGAACGCCACTCCCCCCCCCCTCTCCACTCTCCACTCTCCCCTCTCCACTCTCCCCCTCCCCCACCACACTCTCCCCCACCCCGCCAACCGTGGTCCGTGTACCTCCTTCCCCCGCCCCTTCCTTCTCTCTTTTACTCAAGTTAAATCACTTCTTTCTATTTTTAATTCTCGTTCGCTCTCTTAATTTTCTCTTTCTTTTTTCCTTTCCTCTTTTTCTTTCTTTCTCTTCTCCCAGTTATCCTCTTCCTCTTCCTCTCCCTCTCCCTCTCCCTCTCCCTCTCCCTCTCCCTCTCTCCCTCCCTCCTTCCCTATCTCTCTCTCTCTCTCTCTCTCTCTCTCTCTCTCTCTCTCTCTCTCTCTCTCTCTCTCTCTCTCTCTCTCTCTTTTATACCCTGGCGACTTCCAAAAGATTCTCGAGCCAGATATTTACAGTCCCCGGAGAAATATTGGTCGAGACATGGAGCGCTCGGGACGAAAGGACGGATGGAAGGAGAGGAGAGAGAGTTAGGGAGGGAGGGAGGGGAGGGGAGGGGAGGGAGGGAAGGAAGGAAGGGAGGGAGGGAGGGGAGGGGAAGGGAGGGGAGGGGAAGAAGGGAGGGGAAGGGAAGGAAGGGAGGGAGAGAGGGAGGGAGGAAGCGGGGAGGAAGGGACGGTGGGAGGGAGGAAAGGAGGGAAGGGGAGGGGAGGGGAGGGGAAGGGAGGGAAGGGGAAGAAGGGACGGTGGGAGGGAGGAAAGGAGGGAAGGAGGAAGGGGTGAAAAGAGGAAGGGGTGAGGAACGGAGGGAGGGAGGGCAGAGGAGTAAAGGGACGAATGGGGGAAGGGGATGGAGAGACGAGATAGAGGAGGGGAAGAAAAGGCCCTTCAGGTCCCTAGCTTGCTAGACCCCTGTTTCTTTCACCTCTCTCTCTCTCCCTCTCTCTCTCTCTCTCTCTCTCTCTCTCTCTCTCTCTCTCTCTCTCTCTCTCTCTCTCTCTCTCTCTCTCTCTCTCTCTCTCTCTCCTTCCCTCTCTCCCAATTTCCCTTCTCATCGTCCATCAACTATCCCATCTTAATCTAAATATGTAAGTAAGTATTAATTTGTCTGTCTATTTGTCAAACTTTCTGGCACCCTTTCTACATTCTGTCTTCATTTTTACGTAGACATGCTCGCCCTCTCGCTCTGTATAAGCGCGCGCGTGTGTGTGTGCATGTGTGTATGTGTGTATGTGTGTATGTGCATACGTGTGTGTGTGTGTGTGTGTGTGTGTGTGTGTGTGTGTGTGTGTGTGTGTGTGTGTGTGTGTGTGTGTGTGTGTGTGTGTGTGTGTGTGTGTTCGTGCGTGCGTGCGTGTGGGTATGCGTGTAAATATGCGTGTGCGCGTATGCGTGTGCGTGTATGCGTGTGCGCGTATGCGTGTGCGCGCGCGTGTATTTCCCTCAATCTTTTTTGGTCTATCTTCCTCTCCCCTTCTCCTCATCCTTAACTTTTTCACTCTTCACTTCCCCACTCAACTGTCTCGTTCTCTCTCTCTCTCTCTCCCTCTTCTTCTCCCCTCGCTCCTCCCCCTCTGACGTCACGAAAGACCAGAGACTAAAAATGAAAGGAAACGGAGAGGAATAATCCAAGAGAGAACAAAGGAAGGGGGAGGAGGAAGTTTAAGAGAATGAGGGAATAGCGCGCATAGTAAACAAGAACTAGGACAGGAGAACAAGGAATAAGAAATATTAATAGAACGTGTGCATGCAAGATATATAAAAATTATATATATAATAGAGATGTTCGATTAAAAAAAAAAAAAAATAAATAAGTATGATATAAGAACATTAAAGATATATGTAGAAAAAAGGTAAGAAATAATAATGACAAGAGAAATACGAAAATGACGAAAGATGGAAAATAATTTTGCAAAAGAAAATAATAAAAAAATAGTCAGTATAAAAATGAAACAAAGAAAGAAATAAAAAACGTAGCGAAATGTAAAAAAAATTAAGGAATGAGAACAAAAAGAAAAGCAAGAAAGAACAAGATAAGACATAATAACATAAAAAACACCAAAAAAAAAAAGGAAAAGAAAACAACAGCAAAACAGGAAAACAAAACAAAAAACAAAAACAAAAAACAACAACAACAAAACCACAAACACCGAAAAGAACGGAACAAAAACAAAGAAAACAAAAACAAAAACAAAAGAAAAACGAAGGAGAACAAGAAGAGGCTTCCCCGCCGTCGAGGTTTTCCCGCCAAGGCAACTGGAAGCAATATCCCCTTAGTCGTTTACCTGTTTCCTTTTTTTTTCTTTTTTTTTTTTCTTCTTTTTCTTTTTTCTTTGTCTCTTTTTTCTGTTTTATTTTCTCTCCCTTTTTTTCCTTTTTCTTTTTTTTTCATTTTTCTTTCGCTCTTTTTTTCTGTTTCTTTCTCTCTCCCTTTTTTTTCCTTTTTTCCCTTTTGCTTTTTTCATTCTCTCTTTTTTTTCTTCTTTTTCTGTTTCTTTCTCTCTCCCCTTTTTTTTTCCTTTGGGTATCCCCGCCCTCCATCGCCATGAAGATTGAACAGACGTGAACAAAACGCAGCGACATGCAAAACGCGTGAAGTGAACGCGTGAAGTGAGTTATGTGAAGTGTGGCTCTGTGATTCGGACTTGTGAAGTGACGGCGGGAAGGGCATTTGGGCATGGGAATCGAGGTGTGAAAATGGGAAGTATTAATCTGATGTGAACGTGTGTGTGAGTGTGTGTGTGTGTGTGTGTGTGTGTGTGTGTGTGTGTGTGTGTGTGTGTGTGTGTGTGTGTGTGTGTGTGTGTGCGAGGGGGGAGAGGAGGGGTATGTTCGCGTGTGTGTGTGTGCGAGGGGAGGGGGGGAGGGGTATGTTCGCGTGTGTTTGTGTGTGTGTGTGTGTGTGTGTGTGTGTGTGTGTGTGTGTGTGTGTGTGTGTGTGTGTGTGTGTGTGTGTGTGTGTGCGAGGGGGGAGAGGAGGGGTATGTTCGCGTGTGTGTGTGTGCGAGGGGAGGGGGGAGTTGGGGGGTTATGTTCGCGTGTGTGTGTGTGCGAAGGGGAGGGGGAGGAGGGTTATGTTCGCGTGTGTGTGTGTGTGAAGAGAGAAAGCGTTAATTCGTTTTGCATCCGGCGCCTTGGCACTTGATATTAAATGGATATTGCAATAATCACATTGCACCAGACTCGCACACTGGTCAGAGAACTTCATTTGTTCGCATCATTCCATCTATTCATGGCACTTAATTCTTTCACATCACATTATTCCTCCGTATTGTCTCTGTTGCATCATTCACGTTATTTTCTTTGTTTATATCACATAATTCCCTCACATCACTTGCCTTCGTTTTCATCATATAATTCCCCCACATCACATGTCTCACTTATATCACATAATTCCTTCACATCACTCGCCTCATTCTCATCCCGTCGGCGCCCTACCCCTTCCCCTCCCCCCTCCCCCTCCTCATCCCAACCCTTATCCATTCCAGGCTGGATGGATTGGGGTAGGGGGTGGGAGAGCGGTTGGTGGGGGGAGTGGAGGAGGAGGGGGGGGTCTCTCGCCGTCCCTTCGTGACCTCGAACCCTAAAATCGGGAATGAAAGAACGCCCTAACTTTCCTAGTTTATGCATTTTGAAATTCCTGCGGCGCACGATTCTCCTTGCGTTTAACGACCCTCTCTTTACACCCCCCGCCCCCCAACCCTTTTCTTTCCCTTCTTCCTCCTCCCCTTCCCCTTCTCTCTCTCTCTCCCTTTCTCCGTTCTCTCCCCTCCTCCTCCTTACTTTCCTTCCCTTCCCCCTCCTCTTCCTTCCTTCCCCCTCCTCTTCCTTTCCTTCCCCCTCCTTCTCCTCCTCCCCATTCTCTTTCTCCCTCCTTCTTATCCTCCCGTTTACCCTTCCTCCCCCCGTGTGTTGTAATTCATATACAGACATGTACGTACAGGGGTGTTGATATACAAACGAGATATGTAGATGCATACAGGGGCTTGTTTAAACACGTGTCTATATGTAGAGCAATTTATGTAGAAATGTGTACGCTTAATATACAGAAAGAGACAAAACACACACACACACACACACACACACACACACACACACACACACACACACACACACGCAAAACACCCTCTCATCAAGCCACGCGTTCCCGGCCCCTGTCATCAACGCTAGTGTTTGTGTGGCGTGTTCTGCGTTCCTGCGTCTGCAAAGTGCAAGTTTCTTTTTTCAGTAAGCTTTGGTGATGGTGAGCGTTATCAGTCATTCCTTTTAATTGTGTGTGTTTTTTTTTTCTTTTTTTTCTTTCTAATTTTCGAGTCGAATCGGCATTACCCTTGTTCGTAATCTGGCCCGAATCTAACCTTAAACTAACTCTTAATCAATTAAATCTAGCTTAAACCTCTCACATTCTAAACCCCAATTTTACCCCCCACCCTCCCCACCTCCGGTCTGCATCCAGAATTGAACCCCATCCCTCGTTCTAAGCTGAACTGAACCCCTTAATATACATATTCAATCGCTCCTTCCTTGTCCCATATATGCAATCCTGCAACATGAACCCGGGCAAGTGCAACACATCTCCCCTGCACCCTTGCAACACCAAAACTCCGACAGGGACAACACACCTCCCCCTCCAACCCTTTACCATCAAATCGGGCACAAGCAACACGTCTCCTCTGCAACCTTGCAACAACGAACATCCCATTGAACTCCCACGATCCCCGAAATTCACTCCCAGGAAGGCCCTTATGCAACGTCTGCAACGACATCGGCGGGTTCCTGGCATCATATGGGGGCCAACTTAGCTGCAGGAACAAGTTGCAATGAGGCAAAGTTCCGCGCAGGTTGCAAAGGGGAGACTCGGCTTAATGTTCCTAAAGTGCCTCGTTCCAAGATTTGGAATTTGAGGAAGAGGGGGGAGGAGGAGGAGGAGGAGGAGGAGGAGGAGGAGGAAGTAGAGAGGAGAGAGGAGGAGGAGGAAGAGGAGGAGGAGGAGGAGAGGAATGCGAGGAGGAGGAGGAGGAGGAGGAGGAGAGAGGAGAGAGGAGGAGGAGAAAGGAGAAAGGAGAGAGGAGAGAGGAGAGAGGAGGAAGTAGAGAGGAGAGAGGAGGAGGAGGAGGAGGAGGAGGAGGAGGAGGAGGAGGAGAGGAATGCGAGGAGGAGGAGGAAGAAGAGAGTAGAGAGGAGAGAGGAGGAGGAGGAGGAGGAGGGGGAGGAGGAGGGGGAGGAGGTGTAGAGGAATGACAATGGGAGAAGGGATGGTGGGGGGGGGTGGAGGGCGTGCGTGGGAAAAAAAACAAACTTACGAACAGATGATGGAATTGGAAGTGGAAGATAAAGAAAAAGGAAAGGAAGGAGATGAATGAAGCTGAAACTTAAGAAGGAAGGAATGAAAGACGAGACCGACGAAAAAAAAGAAAAGAATGGAAGAGGGGGAAGACACATGACATTATGACCCGAGGAAGAGGAAAGAACGAAGATGAGGAGAGAGGAAGAGAGAAGAGACAAGAAGGCGAAGGCGATGAAAGGAAGACAAAAAGAAAGAAAGAAAGAAGGCGAAGAAAGGAAGAAAGAAAGAAAGAAAGCGAAGAAAGAGAGAAAGAAAGAAAGAAAGAAGGCGAAGAAAAAAAGAAAGAAGGCGAACAAAGGAAGAAAGAAAGAAAGGGGAACAAAGGAAGAAAGAAAGAAAGGGTAGAAAGAAAGAAAGAAAGAAAGAAAGAAAGAAAGAAGGAGAAGAAGGAAAGAAAGCGAAGAAAGAAAGAAAGAGGAGGGGTAGGCAGGAGGCGGGAAGGACCGGGTCAGTCAGAGGGTGACTCACAGACCTGGCGATTTAGTGGCTCGTGCGCCTGGCAGGGACAACACCCTACGTCGCCTTCGGTCTCTTGTTGCGGAGAAGGAGGGGAGGGAGAGGGAGAGGGAGAGGGAGAGGGAGGGGGAGGGGGAGGGAGAGAGGGGGGGGGAGGGAGAGAGGGAGGGAGGGAGGTAAGGAGGGGGAGGGAGGGAGGGAGGGAAGGGGTGGGAGAGAGGGAGGGAGAGGAATGGGAGGGAAGGGAAGGGAAGGGAGGGGAGGGAGAGAGGGAGAGGAGGAAGAGAGGGAGGGAGGGGAATGGGAGGGAAGGGACGGGGAGGGAGGGGGGAAAAGGTGGGTGGAGGGAGGGAGGAGAGGTAGAGAGGGAAGCAATAGGAGGAAGGAAATGGGAGGGAAGGAGGTGGGAAAAGGGCGGGTAGAGGGAGAGAGGAAAAAAGGGAGGAGGAGGAAGGGGGGGCATGGGTGGGTAGAAGGAGGGAGGGAAGGAAAAGGAGGGAGGTTGGGAGATGGGATGAGGGGAATGGGAGAGAGGGGAAAGAGAGGGAAGAAGGTGGGGAAAAAGAAGGATGGAAAGAGGGGAAAGGGGGAGGAAGGGAAATAAGGGAAAGAGAAAGAGGGAGAAGAGGAGAAGAGAGAGAAAAGGATAAGAAACAGACAGACGAAAATCGGGAGGGAGTGATAAGTAAAACCAGAAGGAAAGTCTATCTTACCCTTTTGTATCGCAGAAAAAAAAACACAAACAAACAAAAAGAAAAAAAAAAGGAGATATAGATTCTCAACATGTCTGACACCGCCACGAAAGGAGTTCCAAGCCAATCTACTTTAAGCTCCAAGCACCAGAATATTCTTCCAGTGGTCGCTGTGGTCGTGACACCGAGGGGCTTGCAAGACACTGAGTTGCAGGGGAAGGGGCAGCGGTAGGGGGTAGGGGTAGCGGTAGGGGGTAGGGGTAGTGTGTAGGTACGTGTGAGGGGGAAGGGGTAGCGGTAGGGGGTAGGGGTAGTGTGTTGGTACGTGTGAGGGGGAAGGGGTAGCGGTAGGGGGTAGTGGTAGTGTGTGGGTACGTGTGAGGGGTGTGTGTGTGTGTGTGTGGGTACGTGTGTGTGGGGGGGGGGGGGGGATTAGGTACGTGCTATTGTAAGAGCAGATATAGGAGGGAGGGGGGGTGCAGGGATGGAAGGGAGGGAAGGGTCAAAGGAAGGTCATTGTCAGAGGATACAAGGCCAAGGGTCACTC
>NC_061842.1:21470330-21485052 GCF_019202785.1 Penaeus chinensis | reverse complement strand
AATATTTGAGCGCGAGGGCCGATGAAGTCCGCGGTCCGCCTGACGTCCGCGGCGCCAAAGCTTCCCCGGGCAGCATACTCGCGCAAGGGAGGGGGTGGGGGGGGTACCCTAGACCCCTAGGCAGCCGCAGGAAACACTTGTTACTCAGGATGGCGGGCTGGAGAGTACGTTATCGTTGTCACGGTTACTACATCGGCTCTCATTGTCATAATTATTGTTCATTATCACTCACTATCAGCCTCTTTCCCTACCATTATCAATTATCGATCTCAGCCACTGTAACTATCATCACATCACTCTCAGTCACTGTCACTATCATTATCACTTCCAGTCGCTGTCCCTATTAATAGAACAAGGGAAGTTGTGTGTGGTGTGGGGGGGGGGAGGGGGGGAAGGGGAGATGAAAGTCCCAATACCCATCATCCGTAAATTTCATTATCAGGAGGAACACCAAGAAGGCTTCGCGGCCGATGTCCCCCCCGGCGATGGTCAGCGGCGCCGGAAACCCTCCCTATCGCATCACGATCGCCAAGGGAAACCTGCAAAGCTTCGACTATCATCTCATCCTCACGACTGCAAGGCTTCGTGGTCTTTTAAAATCATCATTATCTTCCTTTTTTTTAATTACCATTTCATGATTATCTGCTTCTCTCGGACACCTTCACCATCAAAATCCCCATCAATTCGCAAAATAAAAGAAAAAAAAAACTCACTATCACTCTTGCCATGGAAAATACATACATACTCAATCTTGTTTTTTTCTATCTCTCTTATCATCATTTATCGTAACTTGCTCCTTCAAACATGACTTCTGCGGTACACTCTGCCTTAATGCCACAGTGCCGTAAAGAAAGTGAACTATGGCACCAGCAGCATGTCTACGAGAACGCCGATGACCACTCAGGCTACATTGTGTTATGCCTTAAGGTGCCACACGGGAGAAGGCTTCGGGAACACGTGTTAGGTTGGAAATGGTTTTGTCTCATTCCTTTTTGCATTTTTTTTTTATATCCTTCCACCTCGTCTCTTTTCTCTTCGCTCGTTCTCTCTCTCTCTCTCTCTCTCTCTCTCTCTCTCTCTCTCTCTCTCTCTCTCTCTCTCTCTCTCTCTCTCTCTCTCTCTCTCTCTCTCTCTCTCTCTCTCTCTCTCTCTCTCTCTCTTTCATTTCTCACTCCTTTTCCCTTTCGCCCCCCCCCCCCCCCCCCCCCCCATTCTGCCTGTCATGTGTCTTTCTCTCAGTATCTCCGTCTGTCAGTCTGTCTGTCTTTGGAGATTTTTCTATCCCGAGCAATCTTCACTCAAGACTGACGTAATGAGGTGAAATTGCTCGAGATATTTTTTTTCTTTTCTTTTCTTCCTTCACTTCCATCTTCACTTGAAGCTGTAACTTGGCTTCCTCTTCTCTCTTTCCCCTCTTCCCCTTTCACTCTCGCCTCCCTCTCTCCCTTGCCCCCCCCCCCCCTCACTTGAACAGCTGGCCTTATATAACTAGCCCTCTCCTCCTTCTCCTTCTCCTTCTCCTTCTCCTTCTCCTTCTCCTTCTCCTCCTCCTCCTCCTCCTCCTCCTCCTCCTCCTCCTCCTCCTCCTCCTCCTCCTCCTCCTCCCTCCTCCTCCTCCTCCTCCTTCTCCTTCTCCTTCTCCTTCTCCTTCTCCTTCTCCTTCTCCTTCTCCTTCTCCTCCTTCTCCTCCTTCTCCTCATCTCCTCCTCCTCCTCCCTCCTCCTCCTCCTCCTCCTCCTCCTCCTCCTCCTCCTCCTCCTCCTCTCCTCCTCCTCCTCTCCTTCTCCTCCTCCTTTCTCTTTTTATACCTCTTGCTCTTCCCCCTCTACTCCATCTCCTCCTCCTCTTCCCTCCTTTCCCCTCAGAGGGAAGCCATATGTTAATCCACAGCTCGTGACGTGTGCATCCTCATCTCTTCCTCTTCTCCCCTTTTCGTCCCCTTCCTGCTCTCTTCTTTGTCTTCATCACACACACTCACTCACTCACTCTCTCTCTCTCTCTCTCTCTCTCTCTCTCTCTCTCTCTCTCTCTCTCTCTCTCTCTCTCTCTCTCTCTCTCTCTCTCTCTCTCTCTCTCTTTCCCTCCCGCTTTCCTTTTCCTTCCTTCTCCTTCTCCCTCTCCCTTCCTCTCACTTTCCCTTTGTTTCTTCTTCCCTGCCATATTCGCTCCACCCCGACTCGACCAACACAACTTGAACAAAGCAACGAACGGAATGTGTTAAAATTAACGAGAAAACGAGCTGTTGCAAACTCCTTAATGCAATATACTTACTCCACTTCCACTCCCCACCAAAATTTCTCCCACATCACCAACACCGCCACCAATTCTCCTAACATGAAAACGATCCCTCCACCACCCTCTCCTCCACCTTCCCCCCCAACATTCCTCCCACCTCCTCCCTTCCTCCCCTCCCCTCACCCCATCCCCCCCCCTTACCAGCCCTTCCCCCCCCACCCCCAACGTGCAACCGGCAACATGGCACAATCGTTATCCTGCATTATCCTGCCGAAGGATGGGATAGACGGGGATTTAAGAGAAGAGAGGAGATTCTCGGGATTTCTTTTCATTTTCATTTTTTTCTTTTTCGTCTTTTTTGTGTATTTGAGCGAGGACGAAGGGGGGATATGGGGGAATGGAAAGAGGTGGGGGGAGAGAGAAAGAGAAAGAGAAAGAGGAAAGAGAAAGAGAAAGAGAAAGAGAGAGAAAGAGAAAGAGGAGAGAGAGAGAGAGAGAGAAAGGGAAAGAGAAAGAGAAGGAGAAGAGAGAGAGAGAAGAGAGATGAAAGGGGCAAGAGGAGAGCACACACAAATGAGAAAGAAAGAAAAGAGAGAAACAAATAAAAACAAATAATGAAAAAGTATATAAAACAATGAAACACAGACAAAACAATAAATGGAAATACATATCTCCCTTTCACACAATACAAACTCTCTCTCTGTCCCCCAGCACTCGATAAACACAACCTCTTTCTCCCTCGGTAACTCAGCGAGGTCCTGGCACTAACGATGCTGATTTGGCACCAATGCGGTCAACCTGGCACCCATATATTCCCTCGTGGTGTCCCCCCCCCCTCAGTGCCAGGCCCTCCTCCACACACACACTCTCATCGACACGTTTAAAAAAATATTGTTATCAGGGAAAGTACGACAACATCCTAACTCTCATCACACTCGCTCCCCCTGACTCATCAAACGAGTGTTGTCAGGGAGACTGACAACACCAAACTCCCCTCAAACTCCTCCCATTGATTGTTGTCAATGAGAGCGAATAAGAATCTGGCATCGGATTCGCTCTACTCTCACTGAGCCACGGAAGTGTTGTCAGCCAGAATCTGACACCAACAAACGATCCTCGAAATCCTCGTCGACTGAAAGCCTTCCAACACCTACAACCTCCCCCCCCCCTCCGCACAACAATAACAACAACAACAACAAATTACAATCGCAAAGAAATAACAAAATCCTCAAGAATGGGGGAAAAAAAAAGTTGAACAGCGAACGCTTTTGCGAAACAAAACAAAAACACCACCACCGACCAACAACAGCAACAACAACAACAAGGAAACAATTACAAACATACAACAAAATATAGCTCATCAGCGCGAGAGTCCTTTTACGACGAGGCGCAGCTGGCAACGAGCGACCCGGCACGGAGGAATCACACAAACTCTGCTTGCTGCTTCCATCCACGTGTCGGGTGCAAGCGGAGGAAGCAGGTGGATTCCCCGCAGGTGGAGGGGGAAGGGGGGGAGGGAGGGGCAGACGTTTGTACACACATACATACGTGTTGCATTACACATATTCACACATACTCTCTCTTTTTCTCTCTTTCTCTTCCTCTCTCTCTCTCTTTCTCTCTCTCTCTCTCTCTCTCTCTCTCTCTCTCTCTCTCTCTCTCTCTCTCTCTCTCTCTCTCTCTCTCTCTCTCTCTCTCTCTCTCTCTCTGTCTCTGTCTCTGTCTCTGTCTCTGTCTCTGTCTCTGTCTCTGTCTCTGTCTCTGTCTCTGTCTCTGTCTCTGTCTCTCTCTGTCTCTCTCTCTCTCTGTCTGTCTCTCTCTGTCTGTCTCTCTCTCTCTCTCTCTCTCTCTCTCTCTCTCTCTCTCTCTCTCTCTCTCTCTCTCTCTCTCTCTCTCTCTCTCTCCCCCTTCCTCTCTCTCTCCCCCTTCCTCTCTCTCTCCCCCCTTCCTCTCTCTCTCCCCCTTCCTCTCTCTCTCCCCCTTCCTCTCTCTCTCCCCCCTCTCTCTCTCCCTCTCTCTCTCCTCCCTCCTCTCTCTCTCTCCCTCTCCTCTCTCTCCCACTCTCTCTCCCTCCCTTCTTCTCGTCCTCCCTTCCTCCCTCCCTCCCTCTCATTCTATACATCAGATTATTACATACCTGACCTTAACCTAATGGGAAATCAATAAACATATAAAAATACTTTTCTCCCTATTATAAATAAAACGTCCAGCAAAACGCACGAATAAAGAGGATTGAAAAAAGAAAGGAATAAATAAAGAAGAAGACAAAGAAAAAACAATTGAAAGCACAAAGAAGCCAAAGAAGAGAAAGAATGATGACAGGACAGGACACAACAATCAAGAAGAAGAAGAAGAAGAAGAAGAAGAAGAAGAAGGAGGAAAGGAAGAAGGAAAATAAAAAGACAAAAGGAAAAAAAGAAGATAAAATGATATACCAAGAAGCACAAGAGGAAGAAAATTCCAGAAAGAGAATAAGAAAAAGAAACACTAAATGGCACAACATCAAGAAGAACAAGAAGAACAAGAAGAACAAGAAGAAGAAAGGACATAAGGAAAAAGAGCAGATAAAAGTCACGATATACCTAAAAGCACAAGAGGAAGATAAGGATCCGAGTGTCCTACCAGTACGTGACATTACAAGGTCATACATCAAGGAGGAGGGAAGGTGGCTGAAACATGACACGGGATCGATAGTGAGACTTCGGAGCCTCATAGAAGCCAACGGGTCTTATCTCTGCCCCTTCCTCCTTCTCCCCTTTTTCTCTTTTCTCTCTTCTCCTTTTTTCTCTTCTCTCTTCTCTCTGGGTCTCTGTTTATGTATATATAATTTGGGGGGTCTTTCTTTCATTAGCTTTTTCGGTCTTTTCTTTGTATGTCTTTCCTCTATAGTTTTTTTTTGCTTTACTCTCTCTCTCTCTCTCTCTCTCTCTCTCTCTCTCTCTCTCTCTCTCTCTCTCTCTCTCTCTCTCTCTCTCTCTCTCTCTCTCTCTCTCTCTTTTTCTCTCTCTCATTCCTTCTTCCAATTCTCCCTCCCTCCCCTCTACATCCCTTCCTCTCTCGCCGACTCTCTCTTCCTCTCTTCTTGCTCCCTACCCCCCCCTTCCCTCCCCCCCCCTTACCGACCAGGCAGCACCAAACACTCATTGATTGCGCCCTCTTGTTAATGGTCTCTATGACAACAAGACCAACAAGAAAATTCCATACACAACCAGCGAACCTGACACTCGGAGGCAAGACCAAACGGTGTCACAAACTAGGTCGATAATTTGTGCTTGCTTTTGCCTCTATGCCTCCCCCTGTCCCCCCTTTCCCTCTACCTCCCTCCCCCGTCTCTTCCCCACCCCCCCACCCCACCCCTGCGCTCAATTTATAATTAAAACGAGACTGCACTACTTGAGGCAAAGCTGTTGAGGTGGATGGGTGCGTAACACTGCCGACAGGCGAAGGAGAGAAAGAATGGAAGAATAAAAGAAAGAGCAAGAGAGACAGACAGACAGACTGATTGATATATATATATATATATATATATATATATATATAGAGAGAGAGAGAGAGAGAGAGAGCGAGAGCGAAAGAGAGATCTGAGAGTGACAGACAGCCAGCCAGCCAGAGAATACAAAACAAACACAAACCACATTCAAAGCACAAAAAACCATCCGCCCCCACCCGAATGCCCGGCCACTCGAAAACAAAGTACTATTAATACGTGTCAATCAGTGTGTGTGTGTGTGGGGGGGGGGGGTCACTACTGCAGTTCGCGTGCGGGCCTGGAGCCACCTCTCGAGACTGCGTGGAGGCTGCTGGCGGTGCCGACGACGCGAGGGAACGCAGTTCTGGTCTTTTTCGTCTCATTTTCTTTTCTTTCGTTGTTTTTTTTTTCTTATCAAAAGGGTTATTTTCTTACGTTCGTGTTTTAATTTCGTTTCAGATGTTTTTCTTATTCTTATTATTATTGTATTTTATTTTTCATTTGCTTCTTTTCTTTGCGTTCGTCTTTTATTTTCGTTTGTTTTTATTTCTAATATTTCGAGTTTCTTTTTGTTTCTACTTTTCTTGTTTACAATTTAATATGTATCTCTTTTCACTCTCCGTTTCTATTTATCTTTTTTTCAGTTATCTTCCATTCATTCTTTTTGTTCATAATCTATCGTTCCATCATATTCTTTTCATCATTTATTTTTTTCTCTGACGTTAATCAAGTTGTTGAATATATGGCAATAATACTTCGCACCTTGCAATCATTAAGAAAAGCGAACGATACTTAAAGACACATTCTGCAGCATCCCTCTCGTCGAATCGATCTCCAGAACTTTTTTTTTTTTTTTTTTTTTTTTTTTTTGACAATGAGGATAAAAAAAGTATATTTCTCTATTCCTCTATTTCTCCAACATTACGAAGACAAGAAAAATGACACAAGGAAGGGAAGGAACGAAACAATTAATAAAAAAATTATAATAACAACAATAACAACAACAACAATAACAGTCAGTGTTAATCTAACCAAATATACAGTATTAAAAAAATAAAAAAATAGGCTCGTACTTAGATTCTGAAGATGGTGGTGGGAGAAGAGCAGGGGGGGGGGGGAGGGGTGAGTGCGGGAAAAAAAAAGGTTATGCAACATATGCAAATCAAGTTAAGCTAACACCATTTCCCCTTTCCCATTCAGTGAAAGAATCTAGCCGACGCTTCCGCCAAACGGGATCACAGGCCCGAACCTCCTCAATTCTTTACCTCCTAAAAGACCAACGATTTAATACCAACAAACGAATGAATCAAACAAAACAATACAAACAAACAAACAAACAAAGAAGGGGGAAGGTTCAACATACCCTCACGCCCCCCCCCCCACTAACCCCAAAACCCCGACCCCCCACCACCTCCCCTCCCTTGATACGCCCTTCGAGAAGAGCCCCCGACGCCCCACGACCTTCCCCACGCCCGGAGGAGGAGACAGCTGACGGAGGAGGAAGCGCCGAGCGTGGCCAAAGGAACACCAGGCAGCGTGTTGTCTGCGGCTGGAGGGGCGGAGGGAGGCCGCAGCACGTGGCGCCCGCTCGCTCCGCCCGCAAAGGACATTTGGGGTTTGCTTTTGTATATTCTATAATCTGTTTCATTTTATCCTTTTTTTGTGTGGGGGGGGCATATTTTTTTTTTTGTGGGGGGGTTAGGGTGGTGGGAGGAGGTATTATGTAATCGTTATTGTTGTGTGTTTTTTTTAAAGATGATGACTTTATTTTTTTCTCTTTTTTCTATCTTCGTATGATTTCTTTTTTTCTTTTTTTCCTTTTTGATTTGGCTACTGTTTTTTTTTTTCTTGTTTTGTTTGTTTTCTGACGGAATGAACTTCTTCCTTTTTTTTTGGGGGGGGGGGGGGAGAATAAAGGGTAAACAATTTTAAATTGATTACGCAATAGTTGATAAAAATAAATAATAATTTACCCTTTTCTTAAAAAAAAAAAAAAACATCGAGCATACTCACGAAGAAAACACAAACAACAACAAAACAACAACAACCAACCTTATACATCATCGAACCGCACAAAATTCCTGACATTTCAGATAAAACCTCATAAAACTAACAACAAACAAACAAACAAACGATCGAAAAAAATATCTAAAACGCTTTCAAAATGACAAACTTCGCACAGTCTGCGATGAACCGTCACTTATTTTCGTTCGGTTTCGTTTAGTCTCGTCTCGAAAACCACCATGGCGCGCACGACCGCCGAACGAAAGGCAGAGCGAATGTAAACAACGGACGTGTAAACAAAACCGGGATCGCGCGGGTTGTGTCTGCGGATTCTTGCATTGTAAAAAAAAAAAAATAAAAAAAAATTGGGGGATTTGCTGACGGATATTTGGGGATGAAATCTATGGGGAATATATGGGGAATATAAATCACACATATATATATAACAAATATCCATCACAGAGGTTTCTATATCCGTCATTTTCTTATGCATAACTGATCGAAAACCATTGGGAATCACATCGTCGACTGACTCACCTGCTGCTTGAAGGGACGGAGGACGAACGCAAGAAGGGCTTAGCGCCGTCACACTTTCAGAGGCATCTTGCTGAGGGAGGGGAGAGAAGTGGGAAGGAAAGAGGGAGAGGGGGAGAGGAGCTGATACTAACGAAGTGAGAGGGTGTTGTCAGTGGTGGCAGTGTCGGTTGCGGTGCTGGTGTAGTGGTGGCAGCCCGATGTATCACACACCGAGCCACACGCACGCACACGCACAAGCACACACGCTGTGTAAACACGTACAAGCACGTCGCCCTTCACACGTGCGGCCAACTCATCCTGCTCAGTTGCAGGGGCCGAAGGGGGTGGGGGTGTGAGGCCGTGTACGCACTAGAGTGAGGCCGTGGCAGCAGGGAAGGCAGGCTTGGTGTAGGCCAGGCAGCCTGTCGTGGCCTCTACACCCCCTCACTGCTACACAGAGCCGAACGCACACGCACCATCTTTGCCTGGCGCAGGACTGACAGGCCGCTGCAGGCGTAGGCCGGCCTGGGGGTGATGACGAGTGATGTGGCGGTGGTGGAGGTGGCGGTGGAGGTGGCGAGTGGTGGTGAGTGGTTATGGTGATGAGTGGGGCCGCGACGCGAGACCCTGGACGGCGCTCAGGCGGGTTAGTACTGGCACCACACGCGCTCCAGGGATGGCACTGGCGGCGCAGGTTCCAGCAGGGCCGGCGCACACCTCGCCTATTGATCCGGCGCGCGACTCGGCCACCCCGTCTGCCTGCTGCCCTCTCACTCGCTCACTCACTCGCTCTCACTCACTCGTTCTCCCTCACTCTCTCACTCACTCATTCACTTTACTCACTCGCTCTCGTACGTTCATCCCGTGCACTCATGCACGCCCTCTTCTCATTCATTCACTCATTCATTCACTCACACACTCACTTTTTCCCTCGCTCTTTTGTGGTGGCACTCATACATACCACGAACCCATTCATAAGTTCACACAAACAACAGTCAGAGAAGACACCTGGGAAGAACGAACGAACGAACGAACGAACGAACGAACGAACGAACGAAAGAACAAACAAACAAATACCAATCCTCAAAAAAAGAGGAAACAAAAGCATCAACAAACCACACATACATCAAAAGATCCATACATCCATACAAACTCACTTCCCTCTCCCCTCCACCCTACCCTCTCCCCCTTCCCCCCCTCTTCCCCCGCCCTTCCCCCCTTCTCTCCCCTCTATCTTCCCCATTCCCCCTACCCCTCCCACCACCCTACTCCATCCCCATCTCCCCCTCCCCCTCCCCCCCTCGCTGCAACGTAAACACGCATACAAAGGTCAGTCCAGCACAACGCATCGAGCTCATCAGTAAGCACGCACACATTCCGGGAGAGATGAATGCAGTCGCTAAGCCATGTGCTCGGGGGGTGGGGGGGAGGAGGAGGAGGAGGAGGAGGAGGAGGAGGAGGAGGAGGAGGAGGAGGAGGAGGAGGAGGAGGAGGAGGAGGAGGAGGAGGAAGAGGAGGAGAGGGAGGAGAGGGAATGGGGAGGAGGAGGAGGAGGAAAAGACATCGTAAATATTTTTTTTTAGGTATCCTACGCTGTCCTACAAAAGGAGGATGTGCATTAGCTGTGAGTCTCAGAGGAGGAAGAGGAAGAGATAGAGACAACGTAAATATGAACCATCCTTCAGCGTGTCCTACGGTTCCTCGCCGTATCCTCAAGTCCAACAAACAAACAAGAACAACACAACTCACCACCACCACCAACAACTACACCAAATCACAAATCACACTCCAAAAATATAAACCACGCCACGAAATCCCACACCACAGGAACAACAATTATAAAAACAACAAAAGACAAACGCCATTTTTAACCTGCAGTCCTCATCTCCTGACTGAGCATCATCAGCATCCGCGCAGATGACACGACCATCTATTAACTGCAGCATCCCGACACAATAGCTGCCAAATAATTCGAATGCGAGGTGACAACATGCAGTTAAAGAGGGAGGGAGGAGGTGTAGGGGGAGGGAGGAGGAGTAGAGGGAGGGAGGAGGAGTAGGGGGAGGGAGGAGGAGTAGGGGGAGGGAGGAGGAGTAGGGGGAGGGAGGAGGAGTAGGGGGAGGGAGGAGGAGTAGGGGGAGGGAGGAGGAGTAGGGGGAGGGAGGAGGAGTAGGGAGATGAGGGGGAGGCGGGTAGGGGTGTAGAGGGGAGGAATGGTGGTGGGGGGGAGGGTAAAGGGAGTAAGGTTGGGGGGAGGGGGTAAGAACACGCAGTTAAGAGGAGGGGGGATGGTGTGGAGAGGAAGAGCGATGGAAGGGAGGGGGGTAGCGGTAAGATGGAATGGGGAGGGGCAAGGGGAGAAATGGAAGTAAGGAAGTATATAGGGAGGGAGGAATCAAGAAAGGGTAGGGGGGACGGGGGACGAGCGAATGGGGAGGGGGGGAGGAACAGAGATGGTGGAGAGGGTGGGGAAGGGATGGGGGTGGGGGTGGAACTGGTTTTTGCACGGGGGTCGCAGCAATTTCCCCTACATTGAATGCAATTCGGAATGATACATACAGATTGAGACAATACTAAACCCGCGCGCGGAAACACATGTGAACAATGTCGTTCTCGCTCTCGCTCTCTTTTGCCTTCCTCTTTCTCTCTTTCCCTATCTCCCTTCTCCTCTCTTTCTCTGTCTCTTCCTCAGCTTTACTTTATCTCTCGCCTTCTCGCTCTATCTCTTTCCCTTTCTTTCACTCCCTTCTTCCCTTTCTTCTTCCCTCCCTCCCTTACTCCCTCCCTCTCCCTCTCCGTCCCTCCCACCTAACCCTTTAACCCGCCTCCCCCCCTCACCTCCCCCCTCCCCCTCCCCCCGACGCATTCCAACACCTATGAAACATACCGATATATACGCCTCTTTCTCTCTCGCAAAACGTGACACCAACTCCTGACGCGCGGGGGAGGGAGGGGGAAGGGGAGGAAGGAAGGGGGTGAAGGGAGGAGGGGTGGAGAGAAGCCCTGGGAAGTAGGGGATGTCAGCTAATCAGGGGGTCTTGCCGAGCTTGGGATAAAGCGATCGGACCTTATAGGGGCCTCGTTCTTATAGGGGCCTCGTCTTGCCCGGTGGATCTTGTTTGACCCGATTCCGTGATGGGGGGTGGGGGGGTGGGGGTGGGGGTTGCATTTTGGGGATGGGGTGAGTGGGGGATGAGTTGGGGGGAAGTGTGTGTGTGTGTGTGTGTGTGTGTGTGTGTGTGTGTGTGTGTGTGTGTGTGTGTGTGTGTGTGTGTGTGTGTGTGTGTGTGTGTGTGTGTGTGTGTGTGTGTGTGTGTGTGTGTGTGTGTGTGTGTGTGTGTGTGTGTGTGTGTGTGTGTGTGTGTGTGTGTGTGTGTGTGTGTGCACGCTCAAAAGTCAAATTGAAAAAAAAAAAAAAAACACACTCAAAAGTCAATAAATAAAAGTCTCACAATATCAGCGACTTCACATGTAATCCAATAGTTCGTCTTGTAAAGGAAATAGGGGGCAACGTAAAAAAACCTCCTGATTACTATTTCACCACATCACTTGTCATTAAAAATGTCGTGGTAATGAGCGACAGGAGAGGATACTGTACATTCAGAGACCTTATTCATGGGACGGTTTTTCCTCGCCCCTTTTCCCCTCTCTTTCCTCAAAGCATTGTCTCTCTCCAGTAATCAACATTAATTAACGCTATGACGACCTTGCCCGGCACAGTTCGACGTTTCATTTCACTCTCTTTATCTGTGCGCCCCTTTCTCATTCTCTCTTTCTTTTTTTCATTGTCTCCTTCTTCCTCTCCCTTTTCCCCTTCCCTTTCCCTTTCCTTCCCTTCTTTCTCTTATACTTTTTTTTCTTCTCTTTCTCTCCTGTCCCTCTTCCTCTTATATTTTCCCTATCTCTCCCTCGTTTTTTTTCTGTTTGTTTGTTTGTTTGTTTGTTTGTTTGTGTGTGTGTGTGTGTGTGTGTGTGTGTGTGTGTGTGTGTGTGTGTGTGTGTGTGTGTGTGTGTGTGTGCGCGCGCGTGTGTGTTTGCATGCGCGTGCGTGTTTGTTTTGGTTGTGGTTTGTGCATGCGTTGGTGTTTGTATGCGTGATGGTATTTGTTATACGGGGGCGTGCAAAACCTGTTTGTGTGTGTGTGTGTCGTGCCCACGTGCTCCCGAACCAGAAACTCCAGCAAAACGCACACGCGGACGCAGGAAGCCACGCTCGCCGGCCGCTTGACTTCGTTGTCCTCTTTAAAATAGACCCAAACAAACAAAAAAATAACAATAGTAAACAATTAAATAAAGAAACAAATCAAACATCAAAAGAAAAGAAAATCTGTTTCCCAAAAAAAACAACGCTGTCTCGGACTCATTGGGTGGCATTTACCACGGGTTTCAGTTTAAGCAATAACAACAAAATAGAATAATTGCAGCCTCTCCTCTACACCGTTCGTCTCACATGTCGAAGGACAAGAGAAAGGGGGGGGGGGGTGGGGGGGGGGGGGGGGGGGGGGGAATGGAGGGGAAAGGAAAGAGGAGGAAGAGAAGGAAGCAGAGGAAAGAGAAGAGGGGAGAGGGAAGGGAAGAGGAAAGGGGGGAAGGAAAAGGAGAGGCAGAGGAAGAGGGGAGGAGGAGAGGGGCGGGGGAGGGCCGAGGAGAGAGAGAGAGAGAGCAATGAGAGAGAGGAGGGCAGAGAGAGAGGAGAGAGAAGCGAGAGAGAGAGGGGAGAGCGAGCGGAGAGAAAAGAGGAGAGGAAAAGCCAGCGCGAGAGGAGAGACAGAGAGCGAGGGAGAGCCAGAGGTGTGAGGAGAGACAGAGAGAGAGGGAGAGGGGCATAGAGAGAGGGAGAGGAAGAGGAGCGGGGAGACAGAGAGAGAGAGAGCGAGAGAGATGAGAGAAAGAGAGGAGGGAGAAAAGTTGAAAGAGAATAAAAGAAAGGCAAAAGGAGAGCGAGGGAGCGAGAGAGAGGAGGAGAAGTGGGAAGATGACAGAGAGGAGAGGAAGCGAGAGGAGGACGAGAGGAGGAGAGAGATGGGGAAGAGGAGACGAGAGAGAGGAGAGAGAAATAGGAGAAGAAGGGGAAAGAGAGATGAAGAGAGCCCGGGAGAGACAGAGAGAGCAAGAGAGAGGGGAGAGAGAGGGAGAGGAGAGAAGAGAGCGGGGCGGGACCGGCGGACAAGAGACGTGCTGAATAAGAGGGGGAGAAACGAAAAGAGAGAGAGAGAAAGACAGATCAGGAGAGATGATAAGGAGGAGGAGAGAGAGAGAGCGAGAGAGGAGAGAGAAAAGAGCGAGAGAGAAGAGAGAGAAAGGGGAAGAGGACGGAGGAGAGAGACAGAGAGCGAGAGAGGACGATGGAGAGGTGGAGACAGGCGAGAGGGGCGGGCACGGGAGAGGGGGGAGAAGAGCGGGGAGAGACAGAAGAGGGGGAGAGACAGGAGGAGAGAGAGGAGGAGACGCGGAGATGAGGGGAGAGAGAAAAGAGAGGGGGAGAAAAAGGAAAGAGAAGGGCGAAAGAGAAAGAAAAGAGCGAGAGGAGCCCAGAGGGAGAGAAGGAGACGAGTGGGAGAGAGAAGAGTGAGAGAGACGAGGGGAGAGGAGAGAGAGACGAGCGACAGCGGAACAGAGGACAGCGAGGACCGAGGACAGAGAGAGGGGAGCGAAAAGAGGGGGAGCAGGGGCCAGCCCGGGAGGAGAGAGAGATAGAGATAAAAGAGAGGGGGAAAAAGAGAAAGAGAGAGAGAGGAAAAGAGCGACGAGAAGAGAGAGAGGAGAGAGGAGAGAGGAGAGAGAGAGATGGAGATGAGGAAGGGGGAGAGGGAGAGGAGGAGAGAGAGAGGGAGCTGACCCGAGAAGCGAGGAGCAGAGGACAGAGGAGCAGAGGATGAAGAGAGGAGGACAAAGCGAGAAAAAGGAGACAAGAGAGGGCAAAAAAGAAAAAAAGAAAAAGGGGGCGAGCGAGCGATCGCGACAGCGAGAAGAAAGCAGAGAGAGGGAGAGAGGAAACCCCCCCAAACCCCCCCAAACGCAACAAAAAAAATACAAACCTAAAAACAAGACGGGACCCGAGCAAATCGCCCCGAGAGGCCCAAAAAGGGAAAACCCCTGCACGAAGCAGCATTGAAAACCGGCCTGAAAATCACGCGACGAGTCCGGGGGCCGAAAAAACCCCGCCAATGCAAGCCCCCGAAGAGGGGGCGTGAAAACCCGCATCCGGGCCGGCGCGTGGGGCAGAGCCGACCATGGTCGGCCCCCCCCTTTTTTCCCCCCCCCTTCCCCCCTTTCCCTCCCTCCTTCTTCGTCTTTCTTTCCCCTCCTAAATCTTTTTTTCCCCCCTTTGGTTTAATCTTTACTGTTCCTCCCCCAAATTCCTTCCCCCCCTCCTTTATTTCTTTTCCCTTCTTCCTCCTCTCTTCCCCTTTCTCTTCTCTTCTTTTTCCCTTTTCCCTATTTTTCCTCCTCCCTTCCTCTTCCCTTTCCTCCCTCCCCTCTCTTCTCCTCCAATTC
>NC_061842.1:21450330-21455330 GCF_019202785.1 Penaeus chinensis | reverse complement strand
TGAATAAGAACTAGGAAAAATATAAAGAAAAAAAAATAGAAGGAAAATCATCAAAGAGAAAAAAAAATCATAATTATAAAAAAAAAAAAAACTGAAGGTAACAAAAAATACAAAAAAATAAGAGAAAATTTTAAAAAGAGTTCCTCCCTCATCCCTCCTCTCCCGGAGACGAGAACCCCATCTCTCATCTCCCGCATCACATCCGGGAACTTCGCGCTGACGCAACTCATCTCACCCAAACTCGCCTAAACTTAATCTCTAACTTCAAACTTAACTTGATCTATCTGAAATTAATGGTAACTTGGCGTAACATGTTATAAAATATGAATGTTAATTTTCATGCAAAATTCAAGTTTACTTTATGCTAATCTAATCTTATGCAACTTCCCTTAAATGTACGTAATGCATGCAAAGCTCAGTACAACATAAAAGTAACTTAAACCGTAACTTAATCTAACCCAACACCTACCCTAACTTGACCTTATCTTAACCTCTGCCAGAACCCCCCCCCCCCCAACCCCCCCACCCCTAATCTTCTTGAAAAGACCACGACCTTTTTTAGCTGACACCTGTCCCCCCACCCTCACCCCCCGTCCCCCAGATATCAATCACGACACCGCCCTAGAACGACAATGAACTGACACGACCTGACACGGACGAGACGTTCTGGTTCCGTGACAAGACCACATGACCCCCCCCCCCCCCCCCCCCGACGACATTTCTTTCCTTACATTTTATTTCATTTTCAGAATACTATTACAATTAGCCATAAAACATCAGCTACAAAAGCAACAACAACAACAACATGAATACTAATCATAACGACCACGATTATGAGACCATTAATACAACGACAAAATAACACTTAAATATTCAGACACGAATCTTCTCAAGGGCCCGCGCTGGACGTGAGTTACAAGGAAGTATTTTCCATATAGATTAAAAGGGCAATAACCGTCTCCTCCTTCTTTTGTAAATATAAAAGCGAAGATGGAAAAGGAAGAAGAGGAGGAGAAAGGCAAAAGCAGGAAGTGAAGGAGACGATGAACAAGTGTGGGAGGAGGAAGAAGAGGAGGAGAAAGACAAAAGCAGGAAGTGAAGGAGACGATGAACAAGTGTGGGAGGAGGAAGAAGAGGAGGAGAAAGACAAAAGCAGGAAGTGAAGGAGGAGGCGATGAGGAAGTGTGGGAGGAGGAAGAGGAGGAGGAGGAAGAAGAAGAAGAAGAGGAAGAAGAAGAAGAAGAGGAGGAAGAGGAGGAAGACGAGGAAGAGAAGGAGGAGGAGGAGGAGGAGGAAGAGGAGAAAGAAGAGGAGGAAGAGGAGGAGGAAGAAGAAGACGAAGAAAAAAAGAAGAAGAAGAAGAAGAAGAAGAAGAAGAGGAGGGGGAAGGAGGAAGAGGAGAAGGAAGAAGAAAAGGAGGAGGAGGAGGAGGATAATTTATACGAGATGTTTCCTAACAGCAATAAGAGAAAGAGATAGAGACGAGAAAGGAGATGGAAAAGAAAAAAGGGCAATCATATATCCTCCTCCTCCCCCCCCACCCCAATAACCCTTCCTTATCCCATTACCACTTCCCTTCCTTTCCTTATTTCCCTCCTCCCTCTGCGACGATTCCCTCCTCTCCCTGCCCATTCCCCTCTTTCGCTTTTCCTCTCCCTTCCCCTCCCCCCTTCCCACCTTTCCCCTCCTCCCGTCCCCTCCTGAACCGTCTCCTCCCTTCCCCTCCCCCTCCACTCCAAATTTCCCATTTCCCCTTCCCTTCCATCCCCCATTCTCTCTCCCTCCCCCTCATTTCCCCTTCCCTTCCATCCCCCATTCTCTCTCCCTCCCCCTCATTTCCCCTTCCCTTCCATCCCCCATTCTCTCTCCCTCCCCCTCATTTCCCCTTCCCTTCCAGAACCCTAATTTCCAACCTCCCCTTCCCTCTCCCCCTCTCCTTCCCTCTCCACCCCCGCCTCCTCCTCCACCCCCCAATTCCCCACCTACCCCCCTCCCCCTCCCCCTCACCAATCCCAACAACGTCGCGACGCCAACCCCCCCCATCACGTGACGGCTCCTCTCGACCAATCAGAGGCCGCCCCGATCCCCTCGCTTATCCGGCCCTTGGTTTCCCCTCGTGTGGTGCTTCCTCTCTCTTTCCCTCGCTTATCCGGCCCTTGGTTTCCCCTCGTGTGGTGCTTCCTCTCTCTTTCCCTCCTTGCCCTCCTCTCAATCACGGAACCCGAGTCATTGGCTTGATTGCGAAAACAAGCCTCCTCTGATGTTTTTCGTTGTTCGCATTTGTTTCTGTTTTGATTATTTTCTTTATTTGTATTTATTTATTTGTTTCTGTTTGGTTGTTTCTACTTTCAAGATCTGTTTGCTATTTTTGCAATGACGTGTATTATTATTTTTTCTCAAATATATGTATTCAAATATGCATTTTTTTTCGTAACAAATAGAAATATGCTTTTCTGTGAGTATGTGCGTGCGTGAGTGTGATTGTATAACTGTGTGATTGTATAACTGTGTGTGTGTGTGTGTGTGTGTGTGTGTGTGTGTGTGTGTGTGTGTGTGTGTGTGTGTGTGTGTGAGTGAGTGAGTGAGTGAGTGAGTGAGTGAGTGAGTGAGTGAGTGAGTGAGTGAGTGTGAGTGTGAGTGTGAGTGTGAGTGTGAGTGTGAGTGTGAGTGTGAGTGTGTGTGTGTGTGTGTGTGTGTGTGTGTGTGTGTGTGTGTGTGTGTGTGTGTGTGTATGTGTGTGTATATATGTGTATGTGTGTGTATATATGTGTGTGTATGTGTATGTGTATGTGTATGTGTATGTGTATGTGTATGTGTATGTATATGTGTGAGTGTGAGTGTGAGTGTGAGTGTGAGTGTGATTGTGAGAGTGAGTGTGAATGTGAGTGAGTGTATGTGTGTTTTCGTTTGGATAAACGTGTTAAAGGTGCAGGTCAAGTCTAATTTATGTATTATATGTCATCACGCACGCACAGTATGTATATGACATAAATACGAATATAGGTAATTCGTGTGATTGTCTGAGAAATATGCATAAGTATATCTACTTCTGAGTATGTATACAACCGTTTTCTTTCAATTCTTACAGTACATGCTATTTAAAATAGTCTCCCATAATAACCGTTTTCTTTCACTTACGCTGCGACCAGAGAAAACGGGTTAGTAAAAATTCTAGGGGGTACTCACCAAAGAATTCGAAAGAGACGGCGCAGACTGGCCTAACAGAGAACTCCTCATGCGCAGGAGATTGGAGCTCTCGTTTCCACCTGAAAAGCAAATGAGAGTCAGATATTAGAGCCAAATCACAGAAAAAAATAAGATAAAAACAAATAGGAAAATGATACATGTTAAAACTAGCAAAATCTGTGGTATTGCGTTTAGAATATACAGGCGCAAACCGGCTAGAAACTTTAATCTCCTGCCAAAATAACAATGCAAATAGAATTCTGAAAGAGAGACTAATTGACGAAACACAAAGAACATAATCAGGTTTAAACCTCCTTTACAAAATAAAGCGTATATTTTTTCTTTGCCCATCTTTAAAGTTTTCTTTGGTATTATCCAATAACTTCCAGGAAACCACGTCGCACGACCATATTATAGTTACCCCCTTTAAACAAATAAATAAATAAATAACGAAAGGGAAGGACTGTGACGTCAAGTTGCTTTTTGTTAGCCCGTGACGTATTAGTGACTTGAGGATCAATTCTGTAAAAAAAAGTTTATTTAATTATTACTATAACGACGAAAGGGGGAGAGGGGGAGAGGGGGAGAGGGGGAGAGGAGGAGAGGGGGAGAGGGGGAGAGGGGGAGAGGGGAGAGAGAGATGAGAGAAAGTTTACGTGTGTGGGGGGGGGATGAGAAAGAGGAGTAAAAGGAAATCGAAAAGGAGAGTGATGGGAAAATGAGAGTGAGAAAGAATGAGAGAGAGGGGAAAGGGGGAGAGGGGAGAGGGGAAAGGAAAAGGGAAAGGAAAAGGGAAAGGGAGAGAGAGAGAGAGAGAGAGAGAGAGAGAGAGAGAGAGAGAGAGAGAGAGAGAGAGAGAGAGAGAGAGAGAGAGAGAGAGAGAGAGAGAGAGAGAGAGAGAGATAGGGACAGATAGGGACAATGAAACAAAGAGACAGATGAACAGAACAAGCAGAAACAAATATAAAGAAAGAAAGAAAGAAAGAAAGACATACAGACGGACAGTATATATTTAAAAAAGTCAGCTGCGAAAGCGGATGTTTTGCCTCAGACTTTAACAGCGTTAAGGCGTGTTTGCAGCCTCGTCCATTATGGTCTAACCTAATTTCAAATGTACAATAAAGCGAGGCATCAAAAGCCGGGAAAAGACGTCACTGCTTCGCCTGGATCGTCTGATCCTGATTTAGATATGAAGGCAACGGAAAGGTTTGAAACATTGGAAACTGTCTGTAAAGGTGAATGGAGGCGGAGAGAAAGGAGAGAAGGTGAGAGAGAGAGAAGGGGAGAGGGGAAATGGAGGGGAAGAGAGAGAGAGAGAAAGGAGAGGGAGGGAGAGAAAGGAGAGGGAGAGAGAGAAAGGAGAGGGAGAGAGAGAAAGGAGAGGGAGAGAGAGAAAGGAGAGGGAAAGAGAGAGGGGAGAGGGGAGAGGGAGAGGAGATGGTAGAGTAAAGGGGAGAAGGAGAGGGAAAGGAAGAACGAGAGGGAGATGATGATTGAGAGTGAAAGTGAGGGTCAGGGTGAGGATAGGGAAAGGGAAAGGGAAAGGGAGAGGGGAGGGGGAGGGGGAGGGAGAGGGAGAAAGAATACGTATGGAAATGAAAAAAAAAGAAAGAAAGAGAGAGCATGAAGGGGAAAAAAGAAAAAGGGAAAAGGGAAGAATGAGAGAGAAAAAAAGAATTCCGATAAAAATAGCAATATTTTAATACTTACATTCCGCCGAAGCAAGACCCCCTTACCGTGCTTCTGGACCGACTCCTTCGCGACTGCCTTCTCCCTTCCATACCCCAGAGAACTCAACGCCAAGGACGCTCTCA
>NC_061842.1:21432830-21445330 GCF_019202785.1 Penaeus chinensis | reverse complement strand
TACATACCCTCGCCGTTCCTCCTCTCCTCCCTCCCACCCCCTCCCTTCCCCTACCAAGCGCATTTCTCCTCCTCCTCTCCCTTCCCTTCCTCTCCTCTTCTCTTTTCTTTTGCCCTCTCTCATCTCCTCTCCCCTCCTCTAAACGCCTTATCTTATCTCCGCTCCTTCTGCCTCCCCCTCTCCTCCCCCCCTGCCCCGTACCTCCCTCCCTCCTTTCCCCTCCCCCTCCCTTCCCCTAACCCTCCCTCCCTTCCCCTCCCCTTCCCTTCCCTTCCCTTCCTTTCCCTTCCCCTTCCCCTTTCCCTTCCCCTAACCCTCCCTTCCTCCTCCCTCCTTCCCTTCCCCTACCTCCCTCCTCCCTCCCCCTTCCCCGCCCCTCCCCTGGCCAACTGCGCACCCACCCGAAACTCACCTGACTCACTCGCGCCCCTGAGTGACTGGTTTAACAGGTGTTGACACGAACACCTTCCTCTGACTCCTCGTCATAGTGGAGTTTTATCATTATTATCATTATCATTATCATTATTATTATTATTATTATTAGTAGTAGTAGTAGTTGTATTAGTATTATCATTATCATCATTATTATTCTTTTTTTTATTCTTTATTTTACTAATTTTCTTTATTTCTTTCTTTATTCTGTTATGTGTAACATTCATAAATAAGATAAAAGAAGGAAAGGAAGTTATTTGCGATATTTAATATATATCCTAAATTTTTCGTTTTTTTTTTTTTTTCGTTGTGACCGTTTTCTCTCAATCTCTTTTATCTTATCGTTTTCCTTTTGGCTCTGGCTTTCTCTTTTTCTTTCAATCACCTTCCGTTTTATTTCATTTTATAAAATTCTTTCGAAATTTCTCAATCTCTCTCTCAGAAAGGATGAGAGAGGGAGAGGCAGAGGGAGAGGGAGGGAGAGGGAGAGAGAGGAAGAGAGAGGGAGAGGAGAAGAGAGAGGGAGAGGAGAAGAGAGAGAGAGAGAGAGAGAAAGTAAATAAAGGAATCCTCTAAGATCTCCTCTACCACTCTTTCCCTCGTTGAAATTCAAAACATCCTAGAGTTAAGCTCCCCCCCCCCTCTCTCTCTCTCTATCTCTCTCTCTCTCTCTCTCTCTCTCTCTCTCTCTCTCTCTCTCTCTCTCTCTCTCTCTCTCTCTCTCTCTCTCTCTCTCTCTCTCTCTCACTCACTCACTCACTCACTCACTCACTCACTCACTCACTCACTCACTCACTCACTCACTCACTCTCACTCTCTATCCAATTTACGTCGTTTCAACAACATCTCTCCCTCTCTTTTCTTTTCTTTCTTCTTCTTTTTCTTTCTTTTTCTTTTTTTATTATTATTCTCCTTCTTCCTCTTCCTCTTCCTGTTTCTCTTCCTCCTCCTCCTTTCGCTGCTTCCTCCTTCCTCCTTCCTCCTTCCTCCTCCAAAGGTAAACACCCGCGGGAGGGAAACTTTTAAATATTTCATGAAGGAAATGGGGAGGGAGGTGGGGAGGGAAGGAGAGAGGAAGGAAGGAGGGAGGAAGGAGGGAGGAAGAGGAGGGAGGGAGGGAGGGAGGGAGGGAGGGAGGGAGGGAGGGAGGGAGGGAGGGAGGGATGGAGGGAGGGAGGGAGAGAGGAAAGGAGATGGGGAGGGAGGGAGAGAGGGATTTGGGGAGGGAGGGAAGGAGGAAGGGAAGGAGGAAGGGAAGTGGGGAGGGAGGTAGAGGGAGGGGGGAGGGAAGTGTTTTCTTCGGGATGTGGGGGGGAAGCGAAAAGGGAATCCACAATAAGGCGACGGAGGCTCATCTCTCGAATGGGACTTTCGACTCTGTGCTCTTCCTTTTGTGGCCGGACCGTTGCCGTGGAGACCGAAAGCCACACAATGACGTGGACAATTATACATAAACATGGAACATTCACACACACACACACACACACACACACACACACACACACACACACACACACACACACACACACACACACACACACACACGAATATCCAGTACGTACACATCCAGCCGTATGTACCTACCTACTCCCCCCCCCCCTAGAAGTCACACGCAGCTTCCGGGGGAAAAAATCCAAAAAAAGAAAGAAAGAAAACATTGAAAAGGAAAAGAATTCATCTCATTAAATCCTCCCGCCAGAGCAGCCCCGCCGAAGAGATCAGCGACAGAATCCGGGCATCGGGCATTACTACGCGCCACCCGGAGAGCTGCTGCGGGCGTAAACGGGAGAAATAGGGGGGGGGGGGAGGGGGGTTAGCAAAGCAAGGTCATTTCGAGGAGTGTTGGGCGTGACAGGGACCAACGTGACAGCCTAGGTCACGCGCGGTCTCAGCAAATAATAATAATAAAAAAAAGTATATTTACATGCAGGGAATGATCCTCTTTCTCACTCTAGATAAACAAACATACACATACACACACAGAAAAAAAACATACATACACCATCCCTTCCAAACACACACACTCGACGTTAAAAGGTCAAGCGGAACATAGTCTGCTTGACCCCATGACCTTTAAGTCAACTAAATGCACGTCTCTTTCCCCGACCTACACTCACAGGCGGTGCGGAAGTAAACAAATACACTACACCTGCTTAATAAACAAATATATTACACTTACTTAATAAACAAATACACTACGCCTTCTAAAGAAACAAATAAATTCCACCGATTTAAGAAACAAATAAACTACACCTATTTAAGAAACAAATAAACTACACCTATATAAGAAACAAATAAACTACACCTGCTTAACAACAAAAAACACTGCACTTGCTTAACAAACAAATAAAACCCCTGCTTCTAAGACCGGAAGTTGTGCGACCACCAATGTTTCTATTCTTAGCTATGTATTCATTTCTTTAATTTCACAAGCTCCTCCTCATTCGCTAATACATTTCCCATTGGCATCTCCTCGCCTTTCCTATTTCATCCACCCATTCAATTTTTCCTATTCCAAAAATAACCCTTATTTATAACTCACTCGAATATCCTCGTTCTTATCGAGAGTCCCCTTCTTCCCTTTCTTATTATGCTCTGTTTATCTATTTCCCTTTCATTTCCATCTTGTGATGCTATCATCTTCGTCTTCCTGGTGCGGCGAAGCTCTCTTGTGGAGGAATAAATACACGCAAGTACTGTTCCTCTCTCTCTCTCTCTCTCTCTCTCTCTCTCTCTCTCTCTCTCTCTCTCTCTTTCTCTTTCTCTTTCTCTTTCTCTTTCTCTTTCTCTTTCTCTTTCTCTTTCTCTTTCTCTTTCTCTTTCTCTTTCTCTTTCTCTTTCTCTCTCTCTCTTCTCTCTTCCTTCTCTCTCTCTCTCTCTCTCTCTCTCTCTCTCTCTCTCTCTCTCTCTCTCTCTCTCTCTCTCTCTCTCTCTCTCTCTCTCTCTCTCTTTCGCTCTCTCTCTCCATGTTTACTTTTCTTTGTCTTCTTTCCACTCGCGCTCTTTCTCCTGTCTTTCATTTGCATCCAATTCCCATTTTTTCTTACCCTCCCGCATCTCCTGTTTGCCAATCCTTCCCGAATCACTCGACTCCAATTTCGAATCGTGAATGAAAGCGAGCGAGGTCCCACGGGCGGACGGAGGCGGGAAAGGCAGGCACAGGAAGCGACTCAAACGGGGTTCGTCTCCCTCTTCCTCTTTCTCGTTTTCTCTTTCTATTCCTCTCTTTCTCTTTCTCTTTCTCTCTCCCTTTCTCTCCCTCTCTCTCTCTCTCTCTCTCTCTCTCTCTCTCTCTCTCTCTCTCTCTCTCTCTCTCTCTCTCTCTCTCTCTCTCTCTCTCTCCCCTCTCCCTATATATATATATATATATATATATATATATATATATATATATATATATATATATATCCCATCTCATCTTCTCTTTTCTCCTTTTCTACCTCTGCATCCTTCCCTCCTCCCTCCCGTCTCCCCTCCCCTCCCTCCACTCCTTCAGGCAGACACAAAGCCCACACACGACAAATTTACTCCAAGTCTTCATCCGGACACTTCAACCCGAGTCGCTCGAGTGCATCGCCGCCTTAAGAAGCTAAATGCCTTGGCTTCGGGAGGCTGACGTGCGCTGCGAGTCTCTTGGGATCATTTTCCTCTCTCTGTGCACATTATTTGTTTTATTGTTGTTGTTATTGTGATTGTCTTTACAGTGTTATGTTTATTGTTGTTGTTATTATTATTAGTATTAGTATTATGATTATCATTATTTTAATTATCATCATCATCATCATCATTATTATTATTATAATCTTTATTTTGCAATCATTATCATTACTGTTGTTAGCTTTGTTAATATGATAACAATAATGATGATATCATTACTATCATCATCATCATCATCACTATTGCCGATGCTATTATGACCCTTATCCTCATCGTTGCTATTATCAACACCTACACTTCCAACATTAAAGAACAAATATCTGTATTCATACTATTTTTTCGTTCGGTTCCAATACGCATAAGGAACAAATCACACAAACACAATCGGTCCTGCGTTTTCGTTTCTCTTCTATCGAACGAGAAGGTGACGCTTATTCCTCTATATCTTAGTTCCCCTCCTTCCCTCCCTCTTCTCTCCCTTACCTTTCCTTCCTAGGTCTCCCTCTCTTTTCCCTCCCTCCCTCTGTAGCTCTTTTCCTCCCCGTTCCCCTCTCTTTACCTTCACACTCTTTCTTCTCTCTACCCTCCCTCCCTTCCTCCCTCCCTCCCTCCCTCCTCCCCCCCCCCTCACTGCGCCTACGACCCGCTGTATCACCGATAATTACCCCCCGCCTCCGTTCCCGATACCAAATACCCCAATTTCCATCTGCCAGGACATACCAAACGCGCAAGGGTACAAGAAAGCACTGCTCGTACCCCGCCGTGTAGCCTGACCCCATGTGTCATAGAGAGAATATAGAAATATCATATAGAAACATCTTTCATGAATGTCGTAATACTTTGGGTAACTTGTCTCATTGCCTGTATCTCCACCGGATTCCGAGATTCCATGCAAATCGCGCCCCATCTCCCGCAGGTGCATGACAGACAGACTATTTCGGGCAGATTCGTGCATTAGGCAGGGAGGGGGGAGGAAGGGGGTTGGGGGAGCGCATATAAATGCATAATTATCATACTAATACATTCACCTTCGTCGAGTCATCTATGCAATGTACAAGTAAATGGACAACAAACCAGAGAGACACCGACATACAAACATTAATATACATCTATCTATTAATCAATCCTATATGAATGTATATAGTAGTACACGTATCTTTATGCTGTATGTATTTACACCACGAATGCACACGTCCCTCATGGTGAACGGACGAATAAAGTGATATCTAACCGTAATTCAATGACCATGCTAATTCAACCTACGTGAACATATGTGAACTAACGTCTGTCGCACATCCGGGTCTGGGAAGGGAATCACATATCATGGACGTGTGTGCGCCGATTAATCCAATTATCCTTCCTAACATTTACTTGTCCATTACGGCCCTTCGCTTTGGGGAAACATCTCCCTTAGAGGAGATATAAATAACACATACACACGCGGGGAGTGGGGAGAGAGAGGGAAGGAGGGAGGGAAGGAGGGAGGGAGGGAGGGAGGGAGGGAGGGAGGGAGGGAGGGAGGGAGGGAGGGAGGGAGGGAGGGAGGGAGGGAGGGAGAGAGAGAGAGAGAGAGAGAGAGAGAGAGAGAGAGAGAGAGAGAGAGAGAGAGAGAGAGAGAGAGAGAGAGAGAGAGAGAGAGAGAGAGAAAGAGAGAAAGAGAAAGAGAGAAAGAGAAAGAGAAAGAGAAAGAGAGAGAAAGAGAGAGAAAGAGAGAGAGAAATAAAAAGAGAAAGAGAGAAATAAAAAGAGAAAGAGAAAGAGAAAGAGAGAAAGAGAAAAAGAGAGAGACCGACCGACAAACCTAGCAAAAGAGACGGGCAAACAGCGAGGTGCCGCACAGCAAAGCAAGGTGCAAGGCATGCGTCTAGCCCACCGTTCCGCTTAGTTTCCCCTCCAATCAATACTTCTATTCCTTATGGGTCAATTTCGATGATGATGTTTTGATGAAGGAGAAGACCTTCCTTTCCGTCTCTCTCTCCCTCCTCATTTCCCCTTATGCACATCTTCCTGATAATAATCGCCTTTTTGAATTGTCCCTCCTCCTCCTTCTCTTCTATTTTGCTTCTTCTTCTTCCCTATTTCCTTATGTATCTAATCCATTTTTTTTCATTACTTTTTTTAAGATCATTATCATTATCATTACCATTATTCTTTATCATCATTATAACTAATATCATAATCGTCATCATTATCATCATTTTTTCATCATTATTACTATTATCACTGTCATCATTTTATCATCATTATTACTATTAGCATTATCATCATTATCATCACCATTATCATAATTACCATCACCGTTATTATTATAATTTACCATCAGTATCATTATCATCACTATTATCCTTATCACTCTTACCAATACCTCCTCTCTTCCTCCCTTTCTCCCCCCTTCCCCCCTTCCCCCTCCCCCCCCACTGACCTTGGACTGCCATAGTTACGTTGTTTATATATAGGTCGGGATATCGAGCGAATGCACAAACAAGATGGGAGGAGATAAGGCAAGCGATCGATAATGCGGGCGAGGTGCGATCGAGGGAAGAAGAGAGAAGGGAGAAAGATGGGGGGGGGGGGGGACGGAGATGAGAGAAGGGAGAAAGAAGGGGGAATAACGGAGACGAAAGAAGGGGGAATAACCGAGAAGAGAGAAGGAGGTAGGACAGAGAAAAAGAAAATAAACAAGTATGGAAAGGAAGGAGGAGGAGAAGGGAGAAGGAGAGAAAGAGAAGGGGGACAAGAGAGACGAAGTTCAGAGCACGGAGGAGGAACAGAAAGTGAGAGAAGAAAGGAAACAGAGAAGGAACGATAAACAGAGAAGAGAGGAGAGGGGGAGGGGGGCGAGGGTGAGTAAGAGGTGATAGGGTACACAGAACATACTATAAATCTACTTTAAATGTTCGTAAATATCTGGCGCAAAACGTACTTAATTATCGGCTTTGCTAATCCATTCATATAATTACTCAACCATTTTTTGAGGGGTCATTTGCGCTTAATTATCGACGTCAGGCCATCAAAGTAAATAACAAATCTTTTAAAATACACCATTTACCAAAAAAAAAAGTAATAATAATAAATAAATAAATAAAAAGAAAATCCAATAATTACTTGCAAAAAATTCGCAATTCCATTAATCGCCCACCCCCCCCTTTAAAAACAATGAAACAAAAGAGAAGAAAACAAATAAGTAACAGCAATAAATACACATCCCCTTCCTGTGTGCTCTCCAAACACACGGTGAAAATAAACCAAAATAAACGAATCTAACTTGCGTATAGCATTATTGGGATGCGGTACATACATACATACAAACGTACAAACATACATACATACATACATACATACATACATTACATGCACTCATGCAGACAGACACACAAACACAGACAGACAGACACAGACAAACGAACAGACACAGACACACACATACACACATACACACACACACACACACACACACACACACACACACACACACACACACACACACACACACACACACACACACACACACACGCACGCACGCCCTTGCATCGTACGCCTATAGCCCTGAAAAGCGAGCCGCCCTGGAGCCGTGACCCTCCTTCGCCCGCGTATCGTGTTTCGAGGACCAAGTGCACCTCGAGGACATAGGTATCACCCCCCCCCCCCCTTTCGCCCCTACCCAACCCTCACCCCATAACCCCGCCCCCCCCATCCCCTGCCTTTCCCCCGCCCGCATGCAAGGGTCTCCTGCTGGGGTACGAGGGCGTGAGAGTGGGTGGGGGGAGAGAGGGGAGTGGGGGGGGGTGAGAGGTGGGTAGGGGCGGGTGAGAGGGAGGTGGGTAGGGGCGGGTGAGAGGGTGTTGGGGGGGGCGGGTGAGAGGTAGGTAGGGTGTGTATGTGTGTGTAAGGTGGGTAAGGGGGATGGGAGGTGGGTAGGGGGAGGGGGCGACAGATGGGGAGGGGGGGATGTGAGAGGTGGGTAGGGATAGGGGCCAGAGGTGGGAGACAGAGAGAGAGAGAGATTAGTGACAGCGAAAGTGAGAGCGAATGTAAGAGCGAACGTGAAAGCGGAGGTGATACGACTAGAAAAGGGCAAAACTGAGAAAGAAAATGAGAAGTGAGAGTGAAGGGCAAGTATCCGAATGAAACGAAGATTAAGGACGAATGCCCACATACCCTCATGTACCCACACCTTCCCCACTACGAAGGGCGACAGGCAGACCGCACACTTTAATCGCCAGAGTACATTACGATCAAAGACGAGGGTGCATCAAAGTCGTAAATCATTTTATATCGACACGTATCCAAAGGAGAAATCCTAACCTTTCAATCTTATTTGATGCCAACACGCATTTCAAAACGAACAAAGTTAATCTATGAAAAGAAGGGGAGGGAGAGGGAGGGAGGGAGGGAGGGAGGGAGGGAGGGGAGGGAGGGGAGGGGAGGGGGAGGGGAGGGAGGGGAGGGAGGGGAGAGGGAGGGGAGGGGGAGGGAGAGAGAGAGAGAGAGAGAGAGAGAGAGAGAGAGAGAGAGAGAGAGAGAGAGAGAGAGAGAGAGAGAGAGAGAGAGAATGAGAGAGAGAGAGAGAGAGAGAGAGGAGAGAGAGAGAGAGAGGAGAGAGAGAGAGAGAGAGAGAGAGAGAGAGAGAGAGAGAGAGAGAGAGAGAGAGGCAGGTAGACAGACAGGTAAGTAGGGCGGTAGGCAGATAGACACAGACAGACAAATAGACAGACAAACAGACAGACAGACAGACGCGACGCCCGTGTCCCCAAGCACCGCCCAGTTACCTAAAACCGAAAGCGTGTGCAGCCCAAACAAGGTAATTTGGTACTCGGCTAAAGTTACTGAGCACTAAAACCAAATGCTTTTGAGAAATATAATCCCTTTCCGCGCCGAGAGAGAAGCAGGGAGATGAGCGGGGAGAGAGAAATGGGGAGATGAATGAGGAGAGAGAAAAGGGGAGATGAATGGGGACAGATAAAATGGGAGAGGGGAGAGGTTGATGGAATGAGGAATAGGGAGAGAAGAAGGATGAGAAAGAGAGGCAGTGAGAGGGAAGGGGAGAGAGAGAGATGGAAATGGAGATGGAGAAAGAGAGGGAGAGAAAAGATGAATGAGGAAATGCAAAAGAGAAGAGGGGACGAGAGGGGAAGGGAACGAGGAGGCGGAGAGGAGAGAGAAAGAGAAGAAGAGACAAGCGGGAAGGGGGGGGGGGGGGAGAAGAACAGACAAGAGAAAGGGAAAAAGAGATAAAATTATGAAAGAAATACCCAATAAGCAGGCAAGAGCCCGAAACGAACGAAACGCAGCAATACGAGAATACCGAGAAGCCCCGAGGCAACCCCTTGCGGCGCAGGCCCTAGCCACGGCGCCCCAGGAAGCCACGAGAGGAACGGACGGCCGCGGCGAGCTCACGACGGCGGCGGCGCTGGTGTCCCTTGCAACCGGTGGCGGGAACGAGCCGGGGCGAGACACCCGAGCCCGCCGCGGCCGCTGCAGCCGCACACCGCACGCGATCGCACCTGCGCCGGCGACCGCAGCGCGCGCCGTGAGGAGGACCGCTTCCTCTTCCTTATTCTGATCCTTCCTCCTTCTCTTCTTTTCCTTTCTTTTTTTTCTTCTTATTCATCATCTCTCTTTATTTTTCTCCTTCTCTTTCTCATAAATAATAAACAAAAGAAACAGCAAGAAGAGAGCAGAAATATGTAAGGAAAAGGAAGAAAGATGAGAGGAAAGAGGAGGGAAAAAGGAAAAAGGAAGATAAAAGGAAGAAGAAAGAGGAGAGGAAGGAGGAAGAAGGAAGATACAAGGAAGAAGAAAGAGGAGAGGAGAGGGGAAGAGGAAGAAGAAAGATGAGAGGACGCGAGAGAGAGACACGAAAGACAAGACCAAGCGGGATGCAGCGTCTGGGGGAGGGTGGGGGGTGAGGGGGTGAGAGGGGGCAGTGGCTCTTATTACGAGTGCACGTGGGAGGGTAGAAGGGGGGGGGTAGAAGGGGGAGGGGAGGGGAGCGGCCTTTGGTTACCGCTTGCCTTTCGCTCGTTCGCTAGTTCAACTAACAGCATGCTCATCTGACAGCACCAACACATTCGTTCAATATCTGACAGCAAGTTCATCTCGTAGCATCAGCAAGTTCAGCCGTTTAAATGCCAGCCCGTTCAACCAACTGTATCACATTTCTCTTACTGCAATTCAATTTCCTCAAAGTTTACCTCAAAGCATCAGAATGGTCATCCGTCAGCATCCTTAAATGACAAAGTTCATCTAACAACTTCCTCTAAGAGCAAGTTTACCTCACAGCCTCATCAAGCGCACTTGGCAGCATCAACATGTTTCTCCAAGAGCATCAGCGAGCTTAACTAAAAGCATAAGCATGTTTCTCTAACTACAAGTGAATTTACAAGTAAGTCAATCACATCGCGTTCACCTGACAGCATCATTAGGCCCATCTGACAGCATCTTCACGTTCATCTGACAGCAATTACAGCATCCCTCTCGCTTGACTCATACGGCGGACTCTCAGCTGAGGTTGCAAGCACGTGGCCAGGCAGGCAAGCTTGACGGGGGGGGGGGGGTGCCAGTAATTATTTTTCTCTCTTGCTTTATGCTTAGTTTTTTTTTTTTCCTATGTTTTCTCTATTTTTTATTTTTTTATTTTTTTATTGAGGTGTCGGGAGTGTGAGAATCTCTGACCTGACACAATGGTCTGTACGTGGTTTAAACTTTACGAAGAAGAAGAAGAAGAAGAAGAAGAAGAAGAAGAAGGAGGAGAGGAGTAGAAGAAGAAGAAGGAGGAGAGGAGTAGAAGAAGAAGAAGGAGGAGGAGGAGGAGGAGAGGAGTAGAAGAAGAAGGAGAAAAGGGAGAAGAACACTTTGAACAATAATAATAAGTTGAACAACAACAAGAACAAGAACAAGGAGAAAAGAGGGAAGGAGACGAAAAGAGAAAGAAGAAATAAACACACATATATGAATAACCAAAGGAAGAAAACGCGACACAAAATCCTAATTATTCAATCTCAATCAACTTGCAATCGAGAACAACCTTGCAACTCTCTCTTGCAAGACAGCGACCTGCTTCTCTCCGGTAATGGCTATTATCATCATTATGTGATTGCAGACAAGAGAGAGAGAGAGAGAGAGAGAGAGAGAGAGAGAGAGAGAGAGAGAGAGAGAGAGAGAGAGAGAGAGAGAGAGAGAGAGAGAGAGAGCGAGAGAGCGAGAGAGCGAGAGAGCGAGAGAGAGAGAGAGAGAGAGAGAGAGAGAGAGAGAGAGAGAGAGAGAGAGAGAGAGAGAGAGAGAGAGAGAGAGAGAGAGAGAGAGAGAGAGAGAGAGAGGGAGAAAAAAATCTAGTTAAAATTTTTAAAAAATCACTTTTGTAGTCATTAACATCTAGAAGAATAGAGATGAAACTCGAGAAAATAACAAGAAGCAGGTAGTTTTGTCAAATTATTTTTACCTTTTTTATTTGAAAAAAAAAAAAAAAAAAATCCTCGAACATTCATTTTCAACTTTTTAAACCTTAAAAGAGGGAGAATTAAGCTTACAGTTCACGGACGCCCAAAATTGCTCTTACAATTCGGTTTAATTTTGCTATATATTTCTTTTCTTTTTTTTTGCGTCATTTTTCTTTTCCTGTTCTTGTTTCTCATTTCTTCACTGTTCCTTTTGTTTATCTTAATTCCTTTTATATTTTTATTACGTATGTCTTCCACAAGGCTGCTAATTTTGTAATACATACATACATACATGCATACATACATACATACATACATACATACATAAACACACACACACACACACACACACACACACACACACACACACACACACACACACACACATATATACATATACATATATATACATACAGACAAATGGTCCGATATATATCAATCGAAAGACAAACAAAGATACATATACATATAATTATACACACAGACACATACATATTATTTTTTTCTCCAAAGGCAATCATTCTGAAAGATAAATCCTCCCAAACGAACATGTTGAACAAATACCAACATTAATACATTTTATCAACGTACGTTCCTGCTCAGCAAACATTCTATTCAGGCTGCTCTTGCAAATCAAATTACCGAACTAAATGAACTCGAATCAATATATTCACCCGCAGGCTTTCATTACGACTCAAAATCAAATTACGTGAAATATAATCATTATAATAGTGATAAAAAATAATAATAAAGATAATGATAAGAATAGTAATGATAATGATATCGACAATGATAATGATAATGATATTGATGATGATGATATTAATAATAATAATAATAATAATAATAATAATAATAATAATAACGACGAGACTATCACCACCATCACAACCACAACAACAACAACAACAACAACTAAAACAACAACAACAAATAATAATAATAATAATAATATAATAATAATAATAATAA
>NC_061842.1:21417830-21430330 GCF_019202785.1 Penaeus chinensis | reverse complement strand
TCTCTCTCTTCCTGTCTTTGTGTGTGTGTGTGTGTGTGTGTGTGTGTGTGTGTGTGTGTGTGTGTGTGTGTACGTGTGTGTGTGTGTGTGTGTGTGTGTGTACGTGTGTGTGTGTGTGTGTGTGTGTGTGTGTGTGTGTGTATGTGTGTGTGTGTGTGTGTGTGTGTGTGTGTGTGTGTGTGTGTGTGTGTGTACGTGTGTGTGTGTGTGTGTGTGTGTGTGTGTGTGTGTGTGTGTGTGTGTGTGTGTGTGTGTGTGTGTGTGTGTGTGTGTGTGTGTGTGTACGTGTGTGTGTGTATGTGTGTGTGTGTGTGTGTGTGTGTGTCTGTGTGTGTGTGTCTGTGTGTGTGTGTGTGTGTGTGTGTGTGTGTGTGTGTGTGTGTGTGTGTGTGTGTGTGTGTGTGTGTGTGTGTGTGTCCGCGCGCGCGTGCGTGTGTATGCATGTGTGTGTGTGTGTGCACGCGCGTTTTGATCTGAACACCGCGAATACCGACGCACATCCCATCAACGGCCGATGACACGTCAGCATTGACCTAGCATTAAAATGACCGATCCCTTTGTCCCAATCAACGCTGACACTTTTCCCGACGCTTTAACCCCCCCCCCCCCCCACTCGCCCTTCCTCACTGACGCTCCCCCCCCTCCCCCCCATCTGACTGACGCGTCCCCCCCCCCCCCCATCCGCACCTGACGCAAAGGTCAGAGAGAGAGAGACAGAGGAAGTTCCATGACAGCGCCGGAAGGACGGACAGGTTGCTATGGTTACTTGAACATAACCTTTGTGTAATGTAAATATAAATGTCCTTTTCCCCCCCCTTTTTTTTTATTCTCTCTCTCACTCTCTCTCTCTCTCTCTCTCTCTCTCTCTCTCTCTCTCTCTCTCTCTCTCTCTCTCTCTCTCTCTCTCTCTCTCTCTCTCTCTCTCTCTCTCTCTCGTTTCTTCCTAGAATCAAGGAAAGAAAGAAAATACTTAGATTTTACGAAGCGTCAGAATCATTCGTTGCTACGCAATTATTTTTCTGCTTTTATTATAAAAAAAAATAGATCAAAGATTTTCAAAATGAATATCTTGATTAATTAAACTGAGCTTAAGAGAAGGTAAGATGTGCCGGTCAAATAGCGCTAAGCTGCCGGTACTTCTGACACTTCCTCTTCCTCTTCTAAAAGGTAAAAGAGGAAGAGGCGGAGAGGCCGATAAATAGACGTAGAAGAAAAGATCGTTCAAGAGAGAAGGGAGACGAATGAGAGAGAAGAAGGAAGGAAAAAAAAGAGAAAGAGAAAAGGATAGAATGATAAAGACAGAGCGTTTATTACAAAGAGCGAGATGGAAACGAGAAAAAAAGGAGATAAACCAAAGACCAAGAAACAGAAAAAGAGAAAATGTAAAGAAAGAAGAACAAGAACAAGAACAAGAAGAAAGAGAGAAAAAAACGAAGAAGAAAAAGAAGAAAGAGAAAAAGAAGAAGAAAAAGAAAAAGAAGAAAGAAAAAACAAACGAATAAAGAAAACAAAAATAGACAAAAACAAGAAAAAAAAAACGAAAGAGAACAAGACCAAGACCCCCTCCCCCCTCACCCCCCCAGAAAACCAGAAAAAAAACCCAGAAAATAAAACCGAGATGAAACGGAGACGCGCCCGAGAGCCAGCAGACGGAGAGGACGCCCAAGACTCCCCGGGAAGGCGTCCCTTTCAACGGATGAAACGCCGAGACGCGGATCAACAGCCTTCAATCAGAGCGAAGAATTACATCCAAGACGGAAGATTGGAGGAAAGAAACGAGGATAAAAAGGGGGGGGGGGAAGAGGAAAGAAAAGAAAGGAAGATGGGAGGAAGGGAAGAGAGAAAGAAAGTATAAAATGGGAGGAAGGAAGGAAGGAAGAAAGAATAAATATGGGAGGAAGGAAGGGAGAAATAAAAAATAAAAAGGGAAGAAGAGGAGCAAGACGAAAGGGGAGGAAAAGGAAAGACGAAAAGTGGATAGAAAGAAAGAATAAAATAGGAGGAAGGAAAAGAAATCAAATGCACGAGATAAACAAACCAAACGAAGGACAATTAAATAGACTGGAAAAAAAGGAAAAAAAAAAAAAGAAAAAAAAATTGATAAAAAACCCATATTCTATTTACCTACTCATCAATTCTCGGTGGGGAGGGGGGAGGGGGAGGGAGGGGGAGGGGGGAGGGGTTTCTTCCTGGAATATTCCTTACGAACTGGAATTAAAATAAGACTAAAAGGAAGGTAAGGATCCAATCTATATTTCTTAGCATCGCCATTTCTAATTATACGTTAGCGCGCATATGAAGATGGAAGAGAAATAAAGGTAAAGAAAGGAGGAATGGGAGGAAAAGGAAGACAAGGAGGAAAACAGGAAGGAAAGTGAGGAGGAAAGAGGAGGAGAGGAAGAAGAAGAAAAAGAAGGGAGGAAGAAGAGCAAGAGATGAAGGAGAGAAAATAAGGAAAAGAGGAAGAAAGGAAAAGAGGAAGAAGAGAAAAGAGGAAGAGCAAGAGAGTAAGAAGAGGAAACGAGGAAACGATGAAGAGAGGAACAGAAAAAGAAACGAGGAAATTTGAAGGGAGAGAAAAGAGGAAGACAGGAGGAAAAAAAAGGAAGAGAGGAAGAACAGGATGAGAGGAAGACAGGAGGAAAAAAAAGGAAGAGAGGAAGAACAGGATGAGAGGAAGACAGGAGGAAAAAAAAGGAAGAGAGGAAGAACAGGATGAGAGGAAGAACAGGATGAGAGGAAGAACAGGATGAGAGGAAGAACAGGATGAGAGGAAGAACAGGATGAGAGGAAGAAGAGCAAAAGCGAGCGAAGATAAAAAAAAAAAAGAGGAAAAGGAACAGCAAGAGAGAAAAAAAAGGCAAAGATGAACAGGAAGAGAATAAAAAAAAAAAGACTAAGAAGAACAGGAAGAGAACAAAACGATAAGAAGAGAAACAGGAAGAGAGGAAAGGAAGACTGGCGCAGTAGCCACGCATTTTGAGAACCTAAGCTAAAATCAATCAGGTATGTCATTCCCGGGCGGGCCAACTGTACGCCTCGCTGGCCTGCACTCCGCCCGCCCGCACGCCCGCCCGCACGCCCTCAGTGTACAAAATCACGCCCACTGAAACCGCCCATCCACGCACCCTTAAGAGAAATTAAGGGTAAGATGAGGTAAAGGATTCCTCTGTTGAAACCATCGGTGTGATTTTCCTTTATTTAGAGGCACTTAAAAACACCTGTTTTAGAAAGGGTACTCCTCAACACCATCGATCTGTCACATCCACTCCAGACAGAACCATCTATCGAACTCCGTCTTTAGCCTAACCTGTCCTCCACTCCCTTCTAGCCCTTGTACACTCCACTCCTGATCGTCAGCAATACCACATGAACCCAAAATCATCAGCAACTCCACATAACCTCTCTGTAAACCACTCGACCTGTAAACTCATCCACTATTAAATCGACTTTCGCCCACTCCACTTCTCCCACTATTAACCCCAAGCGCCATCCTCCACCTGTAAACTCCACTTCACTCCCCAACCATTTCTGAAAAGAATCCCCTCCACTTCAAACTCCACATAACGACGCCATATCCACTTCTCTTCTGGTTCCTGTACTTCCACTTGAACATCGAGGAGTACCGTTCTCAAGTGGATGACGGAGGGTGGAGCGGTGAGTGAGAGGATGAAGGAGGGAGGGAGGGAGGGAGGGAGTGAGAAAGGGAGGGAGGGAGGGAGGGAGGGAGGGAGGGAGGGAGGGAGGGAGGGAGGGAGGGAGGGAGGAAGGAAAGGAAGGAGAGAGAGAAGGAAGGAGAGAGAGAAGGAAGGAGGGAGGGAAGGAACGAGGGAGAGAAGGAAAGAGAGAGGGAGAGAAGGAAGGAGAAAGAGAAGGGAGGGAGGGAGAGAGGGAGATGAAGGGGTGAGGATGTCCGTCAACATTTCTCACCCCCCTTGACCCCAATGAGCAAACTCCTCGTCAAAGAGTGAGAAAGAAAGAGCGGAGGAGGAGACGTGTTCCCGATCGCTCCTTCGCAGCCTTTATCCTCCTCAGGCCGTTTGCACACATGGGGAGGGAGGGAGAGGGAGGGAGGGAGGGAGGGAGGGAGGGAGGGAGGGAGGGAGGGAGGGAGGGAGGGAGAGGGAGGGAGGGATGGAGGGAGGGAGGGAGGGAGGGAGGGAGGGAAAGGGAGGGAGGGAGGGAGGGAGGAGGAGGAGGAGGACGAGTAAGAGGAGGAGGAGGGATGGAGAGAGAGTTATCAAAGTTAGAGGGAGAGGAGAGGGAGGGAGAAGGAGATGGAGAGTTAGAGGGGAGAGATAGACAGATAGATAGATAGACAAAAAAGGGCAGACAGATAAGAGAGACAGACAGACAGACACACAAACAGACAAGACAGAGGCAGACAGAAACAGACAAACAGTCAGAAGGACACAGAAAAAAAAATCGCAAAGAAAAAAAAAAAAAAAAAAAAAAAAAAAAAAGAAAGAAAGGCAAAATTTAAGATTGCAAAGCACGCAGTCGAATGTTGCCCCAGGAAGGGCGAGCGCGAGGTGAACCCCTTTACATAAATACCTCTATCGAAAAACGCCACAGATCTGCACCTGTTTGCACCCAACCTGGCAGCAAACGGTAATAAACGGACTCTCTCGTTGCAGAACGGAAAGCAAATATGCAAGCGACAATAATAACAACCCCCACTACCATCAACACCAATAACAACAACAACAACAGCAACACAAAAAATCAACAGAAACGAAAACAAAAACCAGCAAGAGCAACAATCGATTGCAAAGGGAAGAAGGGAAGAGGAAGAGGAGGAGATAGAGAAAACCAACAAAACAACACAGCAAAAACAGGAAACAAGAAATCGGGGCACACGGAATCAACAAACGGCAAGCAACATTCCGCTATCACGGGTGGGAGCGATTGCAAATTTGCTCCCGGTTTTGCACGGCGAGATTTTCCATCATCCGGCCTCTCTGGCTGCCTCTCGAGCAGGAAAATTGCAACGGCAGCTGTCGCAGAGAAATAAAATGATGATGATTTTAATAATAATAATAATAACAATAATAATAATAATGATAATGATAATGATCATCTCTCTCTCTCTCTCTCTCTCTCTCTCTCTCTCTCTCTCTCTCTCTCTCTCTCTCTCTCTCTCTCTCTCTCTCTCTCTCTCTCTCTCTTCCTCTCTCTCCCAGTCTCTATTCCTCTTTTTCTCCCTCTTCCTCTTTCTCTCCCTCTTCCTCTTTCTCTCCCTCTTCCTCTCCCTCTCCCTCTTCCTCTTTCTCTCCCTCTCCCTCTCTCCCTGACGCAACAGGAATTACTAGGACGACAAACCCTCCGCGCTCTTATAAAAATAAATGATTGGAAGATAAAGTTATTCACTCCAATCACTTCTATATATACACACTTTTTCATACTGGGGGCCGAGACTGAACTGACTGGACACTGAATGGCCGAGACTGAACTGACTGGACACTGAATGGCCGAGACTGAACTGACTGGACACTGAATGGCCGAGACTGAACTGACTGGACACTGAATGGCCGAGACTGAACTAACTGGACACTGAAGGGCCGAGACTGAACTGACTGGACACTGAAGGGCCGAGACTGAACTGACTGGACACTGAATGGCCGAGACTGAACTGACTGGACACTGAATGGCCGAGACTGAACTGACTGGACACTGAATGGCCGAGACTGAACTAACTGGACACTGAAGGGCCGAGACTGAACTGACTGGACACTGAAGGGCCGAGACTGAACTGACTGGACACTGAATGGCCGAGACTGAACTGACTGGACACTGAATGGCCGAGACTGAACTGACTGGACACTGAATGGCCGAGACTGAACTGACTGGACACTGAATGGCCGAGACTGAACTAACTGGACACTGAAGGGCCGAGATTGAACTGACTGGACACTGAAGGGCCGAGACTGAACTGACTGGACACTGAATGGCCGAGACTGAACTGACTGGACACTGAATGGCCGAGACTGAACTGACTGGACACTGAAGGGCCGAGACTGAACTGACCGGACACTGAAGGCCGAGACTGAACTGACTGGACACTGAAGGGCCGAGACTGAACTGACCGGACACTGAAGGGCCGAGACTGAACTGACTGGACACTGAATGGCCGAGACTGAACTGACTGGACACTGAATGGCCGAGACTGAACTGACTGGACACTGAAGGGCCGAGACTGAACTGACTGGACACAGAAGGGCCGAGACTGAACTGACTGGACACAGAAGGGCCGAGACTGAACTGACTGGACACTGAAGGGCCAAGAGGGTTCAATTGAAACCCAAACGAACATCGAAAGAAAATATTTTGCTTATATATATTTTCTTTAATGCAAAATAAAAATATAAAGTCTTCCATAAGGTCAGTTCGCTTTGTGCTTGTGTAAGAGTGAGTGTGAGTAAATAACTGAATAAATCAATCAATAAATGAGTGGGTGAGTGGGTGTGTGTGCGCCCGTCTATAACCTTAATGGAGGTAAGGTCATACATCAAAGGACACATTCAAATACACACAACACACCAATATCCAATCTGATTCATATTTCTGAAATTGCCTAACCGTGCAATATCAATCTGCAACCGCCTCTTCCATTTTCTTGAAAAAACTCTTCAGCCTTTCCCCCGCCCCATCCATCTCCTACCCCCCCCCCTCCTTTCTCTCCCATCCACCCCTTTCTCTTCCTCTTTCCTTTCCCTCATCGCCTCCTTCTTCCTCCTTCTCTTTCCCCCTCTCACTTATTTCCTTCTCTCTCCTTTCCCCTTATCCCTCCTCCTCCTCTCCCTCCCTCCTTCCTATTTTCCATTTCATCTCTTAACATCATTATCGGGTTTTCACCTTTTCCGCCATTGTTATCGGTTCCTCTCTCTCTTCCCCATGTTCTTCCATATCATCTCTCGCCACCTTTATCGGGTTTTCTCTCTTCTACGTTCTCTTTTTTTTTTTTTTTTTTTTGCCTTCTTATATCTCCCGGTGATGTGCACTGAGTTGTAATCGGCCAAGTAGATAGTAGAGAGATGGAAGACTATACAAAAAAGTAGTATATACTCTGTGAACCCGCGGTAGATAGTACGTAGGTCGCCGGTAGATAACACTAGTTAGTGGGTAGAAAGTAGTATGAAGTGCCATTATACAGTAGATAATTTGTAGATAACAAATATAAAAGAATGGAAACATATACTGTTAAGAACAGGAGGAGGAGAAAATAAACGAAGAGGAAGGAGGAGGAGGAGAAAATAAACGATGAGGAAGGAGGAGGAGGAGGAGGAGGAGGAGGAGGAGGAGGAGAAAATAAACGATGAGGAAGGAGGAGGAGGAGGAGGAGGAGGAGGAGGAAGAGGAGGAGGAGGAGGAGGAGGAAGAGGAGGACGACGACGACGACGAGGAGAAGGAAGGGAGGAGGAAAAAGAGAAGGAGGGGGAGAAGAAGGAAGAAGGGAAAAAGGAAGAAGGAAGAAGGAAAGGAGAAGAAGGAGGAGGAGGAGGAGGAGGAGGAGGAGGACGAGGACGAGGAGGAGAAGGAGGAGAAGGAGGAGAAGGAGGAGAAGGAGGAGGAGGAGGAGTGGAAGGAGTAGGGGGACAAGTGAAAAAGATGATGGCAAAGTTAGGAAACACGCTCTTAGGCATATTATAATTTACTAAACTTTCCTTTGAACATGGCCTCACCAAAGCAGATGGATGCAAGCACTTGGAGACACACACACACACACACACACACACACACACACACACACACACACACACACACACACACTAACATGCACACACACTAACATGCACACATACACATACACACACACACACACACACACACACACACACACACACACACACAGGCACAAGAACACATGAATACAATAATACTTATTTTCATAAATGAACATCACATCGCAAATGAGCGCATTTACAACCCCTCTGTAAAACTACCTACTCCCCTTTCCACACACGAGGGAGGGAGGGAGGGAGAGAGGAAGGGGGAAAGAGAGAGAGGGAGGAAGAGAGCAAGGGAGAGAGATAGAAAGAGGGGGATAGATAGATAGATAGAGAGAGAGAAAGAGAGAAAGCGAGAAAGCGGGAAAGAGAGAAAGAGAAAGAGAAAGAGAAAGAGAAAGAGAGAGAGAGAGAGAAATAAAGAGAGAAAGAGAAAGAAAAAAAAAAGAGAGAAGACGCCATTAGAACGCCCCCACACATATAAACACGCCCACGCTCCAATCACCAGCCCCCCCCCCCCCCACCTTTGACAGCCTCATTCCAAGATCCCTTGAGCTGGCAGCCTTTTGCCTGCCTTTCAATATTCATCAACTCCCGTCAACCATGGCTAACTCCTCCCCCCCCTTGTCATCTGCCTCCCCCTATGCCTCGTCCCACCCTCCCCCTACGCCTCACATACTTACACAGTCACGTACACTCGCGTGCATACCTATAAATGCACACATACATATACAAAACACAGTGAATACACTTTCAAGTTATAAATAGTGATATAAGCTGGAGGTATTATTCAGAGGCACGAGCGAGTCGCTGTTAGATGAGAGAGAGTAAATGGGGGAAGAGGAGGAGAGGGGGAGAGGGGGAGGGAGGGGGAAAGAGAGGGAGAAGGAGAGGGAGAGGGAGAGGGAGAGGGAGGAGGAGGGGAGGGGGAGGGGGGAGGGAGGGGGAAAGAGAGGAAGAAGGAGAGGGGGAGGGGGGAGGGAGGTGGAATGAGAGGGAGAGGGAGAGGGAGAGGAGAGGGAGAGGGAGAGGAGAGGGAGAGGGAGAGGGAGAGGGAGAGGAGGAGGAGGGGAGGGGGAGGGGGAAAGAGAGGGAGAAGGAGAGGGAGGGAGGGAAGGAGAGAGAGGGAGGGAAGAAGGGAAGGAGATGTGAGACAGATGGAGAGGGAGAGGGAGATAGAGAGAAATAAAGAGAGAGAAATTTAGCGAGATATTTCGAAATATAGGCCTAGATCTACAAAACCGAATCGAACATCGAGCGCAAACACACTCACATCCCTCCCACTCACCCACCCACCCACCTCAGCACCCCCACATCCCCACTACACCCCACACCCACACACTAAGGCAGAGGCTCTCACTCCCCACCCATCGTGAGTAAATGAGGCGACGGATTACTCACGACGTCGCACCTGTCGACTGTCCCTCTTTCTCCTTCCTCTTTTCTCTTGCTACGGCGATTCAAGAGGATTTTCGCTATTATCACTATCCTCCTCTTCCTCTTCCTCTTCTTCCTCTTCTTCCTCCTCCTCCTCCTCCTCCTCCTCCTCCTCCTCCTCCTCCTCCTCCTCCTCCTCCTCCTCCTCCTCCTCCTCCTCCTCCTGCTCCTGCTCCTGCTCCTCCTCCTCCTCCTCCTCCTCCTCCTCCTCCTCCTCCTCCTCCTCCTCCTCCTCCTCCTCCTCCTCCTCCTCATCATCATCATCATCATCACTATCAGCAGCATCATTATCATATTATCATCATTATCATTGCTACCATCACTGTTATCTTTGTTAGCATCATCATTAGTACGACTATTAACATAATTACCACAATTATTGCTAGCATTATTGTCATTACTATCATTATTATCATTATCATTATTTCTACCATTACTGTTATTATCACTTATCTTATCATAACAATTTTTATCATTACTATTATCTTTATTAGCAGTATTAGTATCATCACGATAATTATCACTTTTTTCATCATATTCATCACCATTACCGTGTCCAATTATCTTCGTTTTTTCCTCTCTTCCTCTTTACTATGTTCTCTTTTCACACGATCTTTTCAACATTGCAACACTGATCAATAATGAAAAAAAATCTCAGCCTGCTCCTCTTCTTGCAATCTGTGCAACATCACTCTAGACATCAAATTGCACACACTTCATTATTTCGTCATCTCATAATGCTTTGCAATTTCATATATTGCAATTCACCCTATTCTTGCAAGGGCAGGCGAGGTCTTCGAAAAGCAATAAAAAAAAATATATAATAATAATAATAATAATGATGATAATAATAATAATAATAATAATAATAATAATAATAATAATAATGATAATAATAATAATAATAATAATAATGATAATAACAATAACAGTATTAAGAAAAGTAATAACGACAATAATAATAATAATAATAATAATAATAATAATAATAATAATAAGAGGAAGAAGAAGAAAGAAAGAAAATAAATAATACTTGACAAATAAGCTAACAATCAAATTAATATATATAAAGTGAACTAAACTATCAAGAAATATGAAGAAAAAAATAACAAGATTGCCAAATAAATCTCCAGTTATCTAAAAAAAAAAAAAAAAAAAAAAAAAAAAAAAAAAAAAAAAAAAAAAAAAAAAAATATGAGGACAGATCTAAAAATTGTCAAAAAAATCGAAATTATTAAATAAAAACAAATGCTCGAAGATAATCAAACAAACACGTAAATAATCAAATCGATAAATAAATAATATAGAAAATAATATAACAATATCATAGTTATAAAACAAAACAAAATAAATCAATGCGTAAAGAACACAAATGCAAAATACAAACACACAAATAAATACATAATTTCATAAAACTAAATCAACGGAGAAATCCATAACACACCCGACATAAACCCAAACAAACAAACAACCCCCAAGGCCTCAGAGCAACGAGCCCTTCCGAGGAGAGCGAGCAACGGCAAGGCACCGACGGGGCCAGAGCGCGCGGCGGCAGCGGGCGAGAGCGGAGCCGGGAGGGAGCGCAGTCGTCGGCCGTTGGCACTCGACTACCCGCCGCGTCGCTCGCTCGGCCACCTGTAGCGCCGACCTGCCTGCCCAGGTGCTCTTTCGCTCGCTCGCGCTCTCTTTTGCTTCGCTTCACTTCCTCTTTCGGTTTGTCTCTGTCTCTCTCTCTCTTTTTTTTCCTTTTCTTATTCCCCCCCTCACTCTCCCACCCAGTCTCTCCCTCTCTCTCTTTCTCTCCCTTTCCTCCTCCCTCTCACCTTCCCTCTCTCACCCCCACCTTTCCTTTTCTCCATCCCTCTCCCTCTCTATCCCCCTCTCCCTCCCACTCGCCTTCCCTCTCCCTCTCTACCCCCCTCTCCCTCCCACTCGCCTTCCCTCTCCCTCTCTATCCCCCTCTCCCTCCCACTCGCCTTCCCTCTCCCTCTCTATCCCCCTCTCCCTCCCACTCGCCTTCCCTCTCCCTCTCTATCCCCCTCTCCCTCCCACTCGCCTTCCCTCTCCCTCTCTATCCCCCTCTCCCTCCCACTCACCTTCCCTCTCCCTCTCTATCCCCCTCTCCCTCCCACTCGCCTTCCCTCTCCCTCTCTATCCCCCCTCTCCCTCCCCCTCGCCTTCCCTCTCCCTCTCTATCCCCCTCTCCCTCCCACTCGCCTTCCCTCTCCCTCTCTATCCCCCTCTCCCTCCCACTCGCCTTCCCTCTCCCTCTCTATCCCCCTCTCCCTCCCACTCGCCTTCCCTCTCCCTCTCTATCCCCCTCTCCCTCCCACTCACCTTCCCTCTCCCTCTCTATCCCCCTCTCCCTCCCACTCGCCTTCCCTCTCCCTCTCTATCCCCCTCTCCCTCCCACTCGCCTTCCCTCTCCCTCTCTATCCCCCTCTCCCTCCCACTCGCCCTCCCTCTCCCTCTCTATCCCCCTCTCCCTCCCACTCGCCTTCCCTCTCCCTCTCTATCCCCCTCTCCCTCCCACTCACCTTCCCTCTCCCACCCTCACCTTTCCTTTTCTCTACCCCCTCCCCATCTCCCCCTTCTCCCCTTCTCCCTCTGCATCCTCCACCTGCTTCTTATCACAGCATCCTCCCCCCCCCCCCCCCCCCCCCCCGCGCTATCTCTAAGCACCAAGATGCCATCTCTGTAACCACGGCGCACCGACCCATCCGCTGGTCACCAGTCATTCGCAAATAGTTTCTAAAGCTAATTAGATTGTCGAGTAAAAGTAACGTTACGAATGATAATGATAGGGATAATGATAATGATGATGTCAGTATCAAAATGATTGAAGGGATAATCTGAATAATATTGTGATGATAATAATGCTGGTAGCTGTAATGATAATGATAATAACGACAATAATAACAATAACTACAACAACACTAACACCAATAACAACAAAAACAACAACAATAATAATAATAATAACAGTAATAATAAAAATAGAGAATACCATTCCACTCCCACTCCCCCGCCTCGACACATCATCCCTCCCACCTCTCTCTTCCGAGCCATCTACTCCACTCCCCCCTCCACCTCCCCATCTTCCCCTCCTTCCCCTACTTCTTCACCCTCCTCCCCTCCCTCTCTCCCCACCCCTGCCTCTCCTTCCACCATCTCCCACCCCTACCTCTCTCTCCCTCTTCCCCACCCCTCCCATCCCCACCTCCCTCTCCCCTCCCCTCTCCTTCCCCTCTACACATCCATCAACTTTTTTTTTCTTTCTTGCCCTCTTCCGTGGCAACCCCGGCGACCTGAAAACGGAATCGTCCAAGTGAGAGC
>NC_061842.1:21405330-21412830 GCF_019202785.1 Penaeus chinensis | reverse complement strand
AAAACTTTTGCCCCCCTTCACCCCCCTCCCCCACACCTCTCCCCCCCCTACCCCCCAGTTAAGGCAGGTCCCAGATTACAGCTTTAACCGCAACCCAATAGTCCCCACTCCACCCTTCCCTATACTCTGGCCAAAACTGTAAACAGTCCCCCCCACTGTAACCAAAAACACTTCCCCCTTCACTGTAAACCGCACACATAATTGCTTAAACCCCCCTGGCACTGTTAAACAAGACACCGACAAGACATTTCCCTAAGCCTAGCAACTAATAAACAGGCACTATAATTTTCCCACGCGACTTTTTTACCATGGCCAAATTTAAATAACCAACACTAGCCCCAAGGTGCACAACGTTTTTTTCGCCAAAAACCCTATCAATGGACATAAAAGTGAAACACTAAATAAACCAAAAATAACTGTAATAATAATGAAAGCATGAAAAAAAAAAAAAAAAAATGTCAACCAACCCCGATATGGGGGCCGCAAACATATCCATGGCTCTTCCCCCCCTACTCGTGCAACACGAAAAAGGACCCCGGCCCACCAAAAAAGGCCCACCTTCCCCTTCATGGCAACCCCCCATCCCCTTCCCTCCCAGGCCTCGAATAACCCCCCTGGGAACAAAAGCTGGGTGGCCCGAAACGACCCCTGACCTCCATCCCGAGTCCCCCCCCCCCGCTACAAATTGGGCTTAACTGTCCCGGATAACGAAAAAGGTACTTAACAATCAAAATAAAAAAAAAAATGACTAACGGGTAGGAATAACGAAATGGACTAACCCAACCGAAATAATCGACTGAAATCAGATCCGGCAATAACAAAAAGGCTAATCATACAAATACCCTAAAAAAACCGACAAATTAATCGGAATTAATGAATCCGGAAATCAGCCAACGTCCCCCCCAATAGCATCCTTTGGGTTTTATAACGAAAGTCCCCCCGTTTTGTGGTCCCCGTAAAATAACTGTAAAAACCGACCCCCTCCCTCCGTGAACCGTCCTCGTTATTTGGTTCCGGTTCCCCAGTGGCCCGCCAATCAAATTCCCGTTACTATTACCCCGCCCCTTGTAAAAAGTCCCCCACAGTAAAAATCTACGAAATAACTTAATTTTTTTTTTTTTTTTTTTTTTCATGTATTTTAAATTCCTTTATTTTAAGGGCCCCGGGGGGGGAATTTTCCTCCCTAAAACAAAATATAAAGGTCCTTCGGGTCCACTTTTCCCTTTCCACCCCTGGCAAATTCCCACCTTTTCTCTGCTTTCCCTTAACAAGTGAACTATAATTTTCCAAGCAATTACCCCATTTCCCTTTCCCTTCCACCCCCCCACCCCCCTTCCCTCCCTACTCCTCTCCTCTCCCTCCTCCTCCTCCTCCTCCATCCTCCCCCTCTCCTCCTCCTCCTCCTCGCCCTCTTCCTCCAACCCCTTCCCTCTCCCTCCCCCTCTTCCCCCCCTCGTCCTCCCCCTCCCTCCATAATCTCTCTCATTTTTTTTTTTCTTATTTTTTTTCCTCTTTTCCTTTTCTTTTCTCCTCCTCACCCTCCACTCTCATAAAATCTCTAAATCCTTCCATTGGCAAAAAGACCCCAAAAGAAAAAAAAAAAAACAAGAAAAATAAAAAGAGAAAATAACACCGCTGTTATTTTTCCTATTCCAAAGTCCCTGAAAAAGAAGAACTCACAAAACGCCACAACGCTTATTTTCAAGCTTCCGCCTTTTAGAACCTTATAAGAAAAAAGAACAGAAAGGGCAAAACCATGAAAATATTGAAAGGAAAAAAAAAAAGAAAAAAACGACCGAAAAGAGGAAAAGAAAAGAAGCGGGGGAAATTCCTCTGTCCCCACCACCCCCCCACTCGCTATCCCTGCTTTTTTCTTTTTCCAACTTCTTCCCCCCTACCACCTTCCCCACCTTTCCTTGTATCTATTGCTCCTTCCCTTCCCCTTACACCATCCCCTCCTCCCTCCTCTCCTCCTCTCCTCTCTCCCCCTCCTCCTCTCCTCCCCCCCCCCTCCCTTTCTTTCCCTCCCCTCCCCCCCTCCTAAAATTACCCTACCCACTCTTTCTTCTTTCCCTCTCCTCCCCCCTCCCCTTTCGTTTTCCCCTCTTTTCCCTCCCACAGGTTATTACGGACGCTGGCGGAATACCAATAAATAAAGCGAAATTGCCGCGTAAAACGGAAGGGGCCGTATCACGATCCAAATTCCTCCCTGCTGGCCTTATGGTAGAGCAAAGGAGAGAAGGAGGGGGGAAAATAGTTGGAGGAGAGAAAGGGAAGGGGGGAAGAAGTATGGAAAAGGAGGAAGGAAAGAAGAGAAAAAGAAGAGGAGAGGAGGAGGAAAGAAGGAGGAGAAGAAAATAGGAAAGAAAAAAAGAGGAAAAAAGAGGAAAAAAGGAGGAGGGAAGGGGGGGAGGAAACAGGAAAAGAAAAAGAAAGAAAGAAGAAGAGGGGGAAAGAAAAGTTTGAAAGGAAAGGAGGTTATTTTAAGAGGAAGAGGAGGAGGGAGGAAAGATAAGAGGAAAGAAAGAGAGATGAAGGAAGGATGGGAAAAAAACTGATTCAGGAAAGGAAAATAAGGAAATAATGAGGTAGAAAGGCAAGAGAGAAAAGAGAGCTTGAGAGGAGAGCAAGGTGATGAGGGATTTACCCCTAAACCCCCCTAAACACCCCCTCGTAAACCTGTACTCATTCCCACTTTAAAAATATTCCATTTTCCCTCACAATTATCACATGTTCATTCAATTCACAAAACACAACCGGACCCCCCAATTTTTCACTTACATCAACGAATAAACCTTTTTTTCATAACGAATTCAAATCTTTAAAGTAAGAAAAACTATTATAACCTCCAATGACTCCTAAACAAGGGGGTCAAAAGATGGGAAAGGGGGCAAGGGAAGGGGAGGGAAAAAGGGGAAAGGGGAGGGAGGGGAGGGGCCGGGGATCCGGAAAAGGTGAAGGGAAAGGGAGGGAAGGAAAGAGGAATGGGGGGATCTAAGAGGAAGGGTAGGGAAGGGGATTGGGAAGGGGAGATATGGGGAGGGGGAACAGGGGGAAAGGGGGAAGGGGAGGGAGGAAGGGAAAAAGGAGTGGAACTGCTCAGCTAATAAATTAAATTGCCAAATTAACCATCTTCGGATACACCAGTAAGAACCGGTGGCGCGAAGTGGGATCGATCGCAAATGAATGAAGCGAAAAAAAAGATAGAGAGAGAGAAAAAGGAGAAAGAACAAAACGAACGAATGAATACCTGAAAACAGACGTTTTTAATTAAGAAAAAATATAAAAGAATAAAAATAAAATCCATAAGATCTTTTAGCTCTCTTTTGGAATTTTAATACTTAATCCTCGAACTGAAATTTAAGATTAAATTTTACCTTTCTCTCCTTCCTATATATTCCTAAATCCTCCAATGTTGTGTAGTACAATTCAAACAGAAAAAAGTTTAGAAAGAACACTCACACACCAACACACAAACAACCAAACCAACAACCCCCCGCAAACGCACGCCACGCACGCCCGCACACAAACAACTCCCCACACACACAACACACACACAACACACACCACACCACACAAACAACACACAACCACCCAAAACCCACAACAACATAAACTCAACACACCACCACACACACCACATACAACACTCCCCACTTTCCTTTCCCTCCTCTCCCCCCTCTCTCCCCTCTCCCATACAAGTTAAAACCCCATTAAAACACATAAGCCAAAGTAACAAACAAACAAACACAAACAAACAAAATTTAAAATACTAAAAACAACTAAGCCAAGTAAAAACCAAACCAAAAAAAAGGGAAAAAACAACTCAAACCCCCCAATTTCAAAAACCCGAAAAAAAAAAAAAAAAAAATTCACCCCCCCCTCCCCCCGGCCCGCACAAGGGCAAACCAACCAAAAACGCCCTCTCCAAACCCAATGGAAAAACCCCCCCAAACCCCCAAAAAAAAACCCCCCGATCCCAACCCCCACCCCGGGGGGGCCCCCGGAAAAAAGGGCCCAACCCCAAGGCCCCCCCCAAACCAACCCAGCAAACAAAGAAAAACGCCAAAACGCAACCCCCAAAGCACGCCCAATTCCCCGACCGATTTCCCCCCCCGCAACCCGAGCCCCCCCGGTTTCATTTGACCTTTCCAACATCACCTTCCCCTCCCTCCCCCCCCTCCCTCCCCACTTCCCTTCCCCCCCCCACCTTCCCCCCCCCTCCCCCCCTCCTCTCCCTCCCACTCACTTCCTCCCCCTCCCCCCTCCCCCCTCTCCTCCCTCCCCCCCCCTCCCTCCCTCCCCCCCTCCCTACCCCCCCTTTCCCCCCCTCCCCCCCCTCCCCTTTCCCCCCCTCCCTCCCTCCCCTCCCCCTCCCCACCCCCCCCCCATTCCTTCCCACCCCCCCCCCCACGCCCTTACCGCTTACCTGAAAGGGCCAAACCCCCTCCCCCTTTCCCCCCCCTTCCATGCCCCCCCACCCTCCCCAACAAACCCCGATTGAGCCCCCAAAACCCTTTTTCCCCCCCCCCCCCCGAAGGCCCCCCCCTCAAAATCCCCCCCCCCCCCCTCCCCGGGTTTCTGCAGGCCAAAACCCCTTTTACCCAATCCCCTACCCTCCCTTTTCCCCCCCCCCCCCCCCCCTTAATCTTTCCCCCCCCCCCCCCTACCTTTTTCCCCTTTAGGGACCCCCCTTCCCCCCTGAATTCGCTCTCCGCCCCTCCCACGGAGGGGGGGATTGGGGAAAAAGGGGTTTGTAATAAGTAAAAATTTGGAAAGGGGGGGAAAAAGGAGGGGGAGGGAGGAGGGGAGATTGGGGGAGGGTTTCCCCCTTCTCTTTTGTTTTTTCCCCTTTAAAGGAAATTTTTTCCTTTTTTCTCTCTACCAAAAAGGGAAAACCTCCGGTTGGGAAAAAAAAACATGGGGGGGAGAGCGGGAAAACCCCCCTTCCAAACTAACTCTGGGGTTTATCCCCCCCCTTTAAAAAGGTTCCCCCCCCCCCCCCCCCCCTTTTTTCCTTTCCCTTTTGCCCTTTCCTTTCCCCCGTTGTTTCCCCCCCTAAGTACAAACCCGTTCCCCCTTGGTTTTTTTTTCTTCCTCCCCCAAAAAACCCCCGGTCCCCCCCACTGCCTATTTTTTTCCTACCCTTTCCAAAAGAAAAAAACTGGAAAATTTTCTTTTGACAATGTTTCCCCCCGCTCCTTTTTTCCTTCCCAAAAAAAAACCACCCGGCGGGCCAGTTTTTTTAATGTTTTTCTCCATCCCCCCCCGAACCATAAACCCCAGCTTTCCCCGTTTCCCGGAACCCCCCAAAATCACCCCCCCCCCTTCTGATCCTTTTTTTCCCTAATCCCCCTCCCCCCCCCCCTGCTGTTTTTTTGGGGTTTTTTTAAATAATTTCTCCCCTGTTTTCTTTTTGGGTCCCCAAAAAACCACCCTCCCCCCCCGTTTTTCCCTTTTTTTTCTCTACCCCCCCCCGCCCCCCCGGGCATCCCCCCAGGGCCATCCCCCCCCTTTTTCAAACCCCCCCCTTCCCCCAAAAAAACCAGAAAAAAAAACAACCCCCCCTTGCCAAAAAAAATACTCCCTTTTTCTCAAAACCTTTCCCCCAAAACCAAAATTTGAGGGGGGAAATTAAATTTTAAGGGAAAGAAAGGGCCCCCGGAGGACCCCCACAGGCGCCCGCCCCCTTATGGGCCCCCGCCCCCCCTATTTTTCCCCGGTTCCCCCTTCGCCCCCCCCCCCGTTTTCCTACAAACCGAATCCGGCCCCCCCCCTTTTCCCCTTGGGGCCCCCGTTCCAAAAACGCCCCCCCCCAAAATTCCAAAGGGCGGGCCCGAATCCTGCCGCCCCCCCTAAACCCCAACCCGGTCCCCCCAACCCCCCGGGGCCATTGTGGGGGGAGTAAACAGCCCACCCTAAAACAGGGATTTCCCCACCCCCCCCGCCCCCTTTTCCCTGGGAAAAGCCCGGGAAGAGCGGGCCCCCCGGAGGGGGTTCCCCCCCCCCCCCCAATGAAAATGGGGTCCCCCCTTTTTTTAAATCTTTTCCTTTTTTTTTTTTTTTTTTTTGGGGGGGGAAGGGATTAAATAATTTTTCCCTCCTTCTTCCCCTTTTTTTTGGGTGTTTTGGGTTTCTTTTTTTCCCCTTAATTTTATTTTTTTCCTAAAATTTCTCCCTAAAAATTTTTTCCTTCCCCCTTCTCTCCCCCTCTCCCCCTCCTCCCCCCCCGGTCCCCCTCTCCCCCCTCCTTTTTCTTTTTTATTTCCTCCCCCCTCTCCCTCTCCCCCCCCCTCCCCCTCTCTCCCCTTCTCTCCCCCCCAAACCTTTTCCCCACCTCCCCTTTATTTTCTTCTCTATTATCTCTACCCTCTCCCCTCCATCCCCCCCCTTCCCCCCTTTCCCCCCCCCTCCCCCCCCCCCCCCCTTCACTTCGCCAGGCGTTCCCCCCCCTCCTTCAAAAAAAAAATTTATCTAAGCAAAAAATCTTCCCCAAAACCAAAAAGAAAAAAAAAGGGCCGGAGCAAAACCCCGGGAAAAAACCCAAAAAAAAAATTTGATGCAATACCCCTCCCTCCCCCTCAAACAACCCCCTAACCCTCCCTCCCATTTCCCTTCCCCTCTCTAAACTTTTTGTCCCCCTCCTCAAAACAGCGATCTCGCCTCCTCCCTCCTCCCCTCCCTCCTACCCCCTACCACCCCCTCCTCCCTCCCCCCCTCCACCCATATCACCCCCCCACCCCCGACCACCCCCTCTCCCCTCCCCCGCTACCCCCCCTCCCCCCTTTCCCCCAGCCCATCCTCCCTCCACCAACCCCGCCCACCCCTTCCCCTCCCCCTCTTCCCCAATCCCTCCAACGGCACCTGATGCAACATCCAAGCAACATCGCCGACAATAAGATCCCTGGAGACCGTGAGTTACTATTGGGAACTTGTGTCACGCAGCAAGCGTCTCTTGCAATAACCTTTTTTCAAATTTCAGAATGTGGCCGGGCTTTTTTTCTTTATTTTCTTTTTGTTTTTATCTAATTTTTTTAGTACCAAATTTTTTTTCTGATCCTTTTTTGAATATCACTTTTTTTTATGTATAACTTGTAACTTTTTTTATTCACTGATATTCCTCCCCCCCCCACCCCCTCTCCCTCTCCTCTCTCTCAACTCCTCTCCTTCTCTCTCTCTTTTCTCCTCTCTCTCTCTCTCTCATCGTTCTCCATCTCTCTTCTCTCTCCTCTCTCTCTTCCACCACACAAAACACAACAAACACCACCACAACACACACACACCACACACAAAAACACCCCACCCCACACACACACAAACACACACACACACATAAACCCTCTTTCTTCTACTGTTCATTTTCCTACTTCAAAGAATAAGAGAGCTAAAGAAGGAAAGGGAATGTATCCTTGACCTCCCCCCCCCCCCCCCGACACTGCTTTCTTCCTCTCTCAATTCTCCCCTTTCGTTCCCCTCCCTCTTTCTTTTTTCTCCTTTATT
>NC_061842.1:21390330-21397830 GCF_019202785.1 Penaeus chinensis | reverse complement strand
CGAGTCTTCGTTACTCACTATACCCGCATCATAAACCGCAACTCGATGCAATATACAACAATCAAATACAATCACAATATAACAACCCTTCCAGTATACAATATATAGATATAATAAACAGTATTTTATACTGATCACATATCACACAACAAACTACATATTAACGAAATCACCACACGATTCTCAATCACACTATACACCAATTACAGCACCATACACCGTACACTACACAGCATTCACCAAAATAATACGCCCTGCACTATACACCAACCACACACAAGATACACAGCACATCATATACCAACCAACACTACCATCCACATTAACCTTTTAACAGACACAATGAACGCAAATTAATTCACCACACTTATCCTACACAACACTCACAAAACGGCTCCTCCCAGGAACACTACCCTCCCCGCCTGGCCGCGCACTGTACACTGTAGCGACCGGACACACGCCTCGCACTCAACACAGAAACAGTGAAGTCTCTCTCCCCCCCCCCCCCCCCCCATCATACACGTGAGCATTATACTTTTCTTCAATATCGTAAAAAAATAAACATGGCAGGACAAACAAAAAACAAATACACACGACAAAATATATTCATAGTTAAACGACCGAAAAAAAAAAGAAAACCTAAACAAGTATATACAATTTTCATATATTTTTTTATATCAATCAAATGTCAATGCCTTATAGATTATTCAATAAAAATGACTTGCAACAATTAATGAAGGTTTTCTTGCATTCATTATCTATCAACGTCCGTGAAATGTAAAAATAAAAATCAGGAATATAAACCAACCAAATGTACATAGTTTACGATCCTAATGAGCTATTGTAATCAAAAACACATTATACCAAGGAAGAGACTACCAAAAAAAAAGAGAATAAGAATAAGAACAAGAACAAGAACACAACAAAGAAGGAGAAGAAACGGAAGACGAAGAAAGCCAGTGAGCAGAAGCCGGTCTGTTTCTTCCTCTTAACCATCCACGTCAGAGCAGCTAACAAGACTCTCACTCACCACGCTCGTTTGTCGTGATTATTCGGCCCTATAGACATCATAAGTACTCAAAATTTATTCTAAATATGTACGTGGGCGATGCTGTCGAGGGGGGAGGAGGGGGGGGGGCAGAGGGAGGGGAAAAGAGTACAAGAGGAGAAACAGGTGGATATAAAGATAATAAGGCATGCAAAGAGAGAGAGAGAGTGAGAGAGAGAGAGAGAGAGAGAGAGAGAGAGAGAGAGAGAGAGAGAGAGAGAGAGAGAGAGAGAGAGAGAGAGAGAGAGAGAGAGAGAGAGAAAAGGGTAGAGTAGAAGAGTAGAAAAGAAATAAAGAGAAACGAAAAGACACCAGAAAATAAAGTCATGAATAAAAATAAAAAATAAAAACACCGAAAAAGAGGAAAAACGGAGAAAGAGAGGAAGAGAAATGAACACAGAGGCCGGCAGACGAGAGAAGGGCACAGGTAAGACCAGCGCCTCGTCCCTTCCAGCCTCCACCAGGGCGAAAGTCACCTGGCTACGGCAAACAAGATTCTCTCTCTCTCTCTCTCTCTACTTCTCTCTCTCTCTTGCGCACACACACACACACACACACACACGCGCGCCCCCCATCTACCGAGCCACCAGCTGTGTCGTCAAGTGGACTAATCGCGTCTACATATTCTTTTTCTGTCGATTTCAACATCCGTCACTGCATCTGCCACGTGACCACGACCGGGCTGCAAGAGTACCTGGTCATTTGCAATTCATATCGTCCAGCTATGGTGCCCAGTCATCTCACCGGGTCACCGCCATCCCGTAACACTCACGTTTGGCCGTACTCGAAAGATCTCTCTCGTCATGTGCTAAGCTTCCACGAAATCCTTTTCCCTAACTCATTTTTTTTCTCTTTCCTTCTGTCTCCGTTCGGTTCATTGTCTTCTTTTTTCTCATCTCGCTCTTCTTTTGCTCTTCTCTTTCACTCTCTTTCACTCTTCTCCTTTCGTCCAGTAATCTTCTTATCTTGTTTTTGTTTTTTTTTCCCCTCCTCCTTTCGCTCATAATGGCGTCTATTTTTCTCGTTGTGTTTTCGTTCTCCTTTCACTGTCTTCACCTTTCATTCTCGCTACATTTCCCTCTTCCCCTCTTGCCTGCCCTTTCCCAGCTCTCCTCTCCTCCCTCTCGTTCCCCTTTAATCTCCTCCTATAGCTTTCTTTCTCTTTTCCTCTTCTTTTCTCGCCCTCTCTTTCCCTCTTCCTTGCTTTCTTGTTTCTTCGTCTTCGACCATGTAACCTTCTGGCATCTCCTGACACTTTCTCATCCGATGGAACCGGCCTTACTGCCTGTCTCTCTCTCTCTCTCTCTCTCTCTCTCTCTCTCTCTCTCTCTCTCTCTCTCTCTCTCTCTCTCTCTCTCTCTCTCTCTCTCTCTCTGTCCTTGATTCTCTCTCTCCCTCCCTCCCCCTCAATCTCCTTCTTCTTGTCCACCTCTCCCCCTTCCTCCCCCTTCCCTCTACCCCCTCTCTCCTTCTTTTTGTCCCTCTCTCTTTCCCTCCCTCCCTCCCACCCTCCCCCTTCCTCTCCTTCTTTTTGTTCCTCTCCCTCCCTCCCTCCCTCCCTCCCTCCCTCCCTCCCTCCCTCCCTCCCTCCCTCCCTCCCTCCCTCCCTCCCTCCCTCCCTCCCTCCCTCCCTCTCCACCCACCCATAACCCTTTGGCGTACCAAGGTGGCTTATATTTTCTGGTGCCGCTCCGTGTTTAGCCCCTCGGGCGCCGTCGAGTGGTTACACAATGAAAGAAGAAAGGAAAAGTAAAGAAGGTGGAGAGGGGAGAGGGGAGAGGGGAGAGGGGAGAGGGGAGAGGGGAGGGGTAGATAAGTGGAGGGGGAATAAATGAGGGGAAGAGGACAGGGAAAGGGAAGAGGAAGGTGTAGGAAAAAGAGAGAGGGGGAGACCGAGTGAAGGGGAGAAGATGGTAATATATCTTCTTTGTTTTTTTGGAACGTAATCTTGTGACCAAAACATAAATAAAACACACTTTTTTCAAGTCAAGTATACACTGATAAAACAACCACACACACGCATATCATAACACTTAACATACACACTAACGCACCCAAGTAACACATAAACTGAAGTACATATACTATACAAAACAGAGCCCGCCACATAAAGAGAGGGAGAGTTTAGATAAGACACACACATTAACGACGTTCATCAAAGCCGGACGCGCACTATAACCCCCGTTAAGTTAAAGACTCTCTGGCAAGGACCATCACAGCGGCTTTGAAGATAGGTGAAAAATTACGAGGGGGAGGGGGGGGAGGGAGGAGCAGGGAAGGAAGGATAGAAGGAAGGGAGGAGGGTGAGGGAGGAGGGTGAGGGAGGAAGGGAGGTGAGGGGAAAGGAGGGAGGGAGGGGGGAAGAATAAGGAGGGTGAAGGGTGAAGGAAGGTGAGGGGAACGGGAAGGAGGGAGAGGGGGTGGGGGGAGGCGGGGGAGAGGAAAGGGAAGGAGGGGGGTTGAGGTGAAGGGAGAATGGGGAGGGCGGAGAGGAGAGGAAAGGGAAGGGAGGAAGATAGGAGAGTGAGGGGAGAGGGATCAAGGAAGGGAGGGGGAATGAAGGAGTGAGGGGGACGGGGAGGGACACGGGACGGGAGAAAGGGAGATGGGGAGAGAAGAGGGAGAAAAAAGTACAAGAAAAAAGTACAAGAAAAAAGTACAAGAAAAAAAATCATCTTGGCCCTCGAACAACCCACTCGCTGAAGGGGCACTGGCACTGGCATCGAAGCTTTGTTCCAGTCACGTTCTCGAAGGGCCACGGTCCACACGTGTTGACGTCACTCCGGGAACAACGTGGAACAGATGAACACGTGAATCGGATACGCGCGCGTGTGTGTGTGTGTGTGTGTGTGTGTGTGTGTGTGTGTGTGTGTGTGTGTGTGTGTGTGTGTGTGTGTGTGTGTGTGTGTGTTTGAGCGCGTCTTTGCTTCCATATATGTTTACATTCGCATTTCGGTGTATACTTGCGTACGTACGTGCACGCGCATGCATTCCCACCGACAGAGCTTTCCCGCCCCGACAGTCGGAGCTGAGCAAGCACACAAATGCCCTGGAGTAACGAGCAGATGGCAGTCAATCAAGCAGAATCAATGGACCGTTAACTTCCGATCTGCCTTCGGTCTGTGACCAAATCATACGCTCCCGTGGACGCCAATCAAGGCAATCCCGTCCAGCAGAGGGTAAAAAGAAAGAAAGAAAAAAAAATATGACAATAATTAGTAAAACATAACAACAATAATAATAATAACTAATAATGATAATAATTATAATAAAAATAACAATAATAATAGTAATAATAATGATAACAACAACAACAATTATAATAACGAGAACGATGATGATGATAACAACAATAATGACAAGAACAATAGTAATAACAAAAATAATATCAACAACTGCATTAATGGCAAGAAATAAAACCACCACACTCCAAATGCCAGCGCACAAGAGTTTTAAAAAACTCTACGCACTCGCACGCCCCGTTTAGCACACGCACGCCCTGCTGACATTCGCCAGACCTTAACGCGATCCTAAAATAAGCCTTAAATGCCAGTCCAGGGAAGAGGCCCACGGGGGATTGGGATCTATCGGGGTTCGCCATCTATTGAATTCGATCCCACAATGTTAGAATGAGGAGGTGGGGGAGGGAGGAGGAAAGAGGGAGGCAGGGAGGAGGGAGGAGGGAAGAGGGAGGAGGAAAGAGGGAGGAGGGAGGAGGAAAGAGGGAGGAGGGAGGAGGGAGGAGGGAGGAGGGAGGAGGTTGGAGGAGGTGGGAAGAGAGAGAGAGGAGGAGGATGTGGGGAGAGAGAGAGAAAGAGAGAGAGAGAGAGAAAGAGAGAGAGAGAGAAAGAGAGAGAGAGAGAGAGAGAGAGAGAGAGAGAGAGAGAGAGAGAGAGAGAGAGAGAGAGAGAGAGAGAGAGAGAGAGAGAGAGAGAGGGAGAGAGAGAGAGAGAGAGAGAGAGAGAGAGAGAGAGAGAGAGAGAGAGAGAGAGAGAGAGAGAATGTAGAGAGAGAGGAAGAGGAGGAGGAGGAGGAGGAGGAGGAGGAGGAGGAGGAGGAGGAGGAGGAGGAGGAGGGAGAATAGAGGAGGAAGAGGAGGAGGAGGAGGAGGAGGGAGAATAGAGGAGGAAGAGGAGGAGGAGGAGAGATAAGGGAGGAGTAAGGGAGGAGTAAGGATGGAGGAAGGAAGAGAGAGGAGCGGAAAAGAGGGAGGGAGGTTGGAGGGAGGAAGGAGAGGTGGGGAGGAGGAAGGAAAGGAGTAAGAAGTATAATAATAATAATAATAATAATAATAATAATAATAATAATAATAATAATAACGAATCGTATATATGAGAAAAAAAAAGAAAATTGAAAAAAAAAACACGATTACCAACCAAAAAAAAACAAACAAAAAAAAAAAACAATAACGAATAAATAAACAAGCAACCATTACGAAGACAATATCTACACAAACAGAAAGGGAGAGAAATGGAGCAAGGAAGAGAGATGGGGACATCACTCTGGCGAGGGGAAAAGCCTATGACGCGGGCGGCTGTCTCAAGGAGGCTTTGGTTAGGCTCGGGATCTCTGAAGAACGTCAAGCCTAAGCCACGATATGGGCGCGAGCGGGGGTGGGGGTGGGGGAGGGGGGAGTGGGGGCGGGGGCGCGAGTGGAGGTGGGGGTGAGGGTAGGGGTGATAGTGGGGGTGAGTGGGGGTGTGAGTGGGAGTGTAAGGGGTGGGTGAGAGTGGGTGTGAGAGTGGGTGTAAGGGTGGGGGTGAGGGTGGGGGTGAGGCCGTGGGTTAGGGTAGGGGATGGGGTAGCGATAGGGGTGAGGGTGGGGGAATAGAGAGGAAAGGAAAAGAGCGAGGAAAAGGGTAGAGGGAATGGGAGAGGATAAAAACAGAGAAGAAAGAAGAGGGGAAAAGTGAGAAGGTAAGCGAAAAAGGGAGAGGGAGAGGAGATATGGAAGAAGTCAGAGTTAGGGAAGAAGAGAGAAAGAGAGAAGAAAGAAAAAAAAAAATAATCTAACAAGACAGACAACCACCCACGAGAGACAAAAGAGGGAAAAGCGAACACCCAAGAAGCGAAAGAGGGGAGAGGAGAGGACGAGGGGAAAGGGAAGGAAGACAAAGGACGAGAGCCAATGACTGAACAACGGTTTCCCAAGGCATCCTACAAGGATTAAGAGGATAAAAGATGAAACCAGAAATAAAACTGATATTAATTAATAATTCGACTCCCACTTATATTTCTGATACTGAACATCACATACTAAAATGAAATAAAACAAAAATAAAAAAAATATATATGTATCTAAAATTCAACGAAGGAGGAAAAGGGGGAGATAGGGAGAGGGAGGAAGGGAGAACCAGAGAGAAAGAAGAGAAGAGGAGAGGAGAGGAGAAGAAAGGAGAGATGAGATGAGTTGAGAGTAGAGAGAAAAAAGAGAAACGAAAATACAAGAGAAAAAAAACTGAAAGAGAGAGAGTGAAAAAAGGATAGAGAGAGAGAGAAGGAAGGAAAGAGAGATATATAAACATAAAATAGAAAATTAAATAACGAAAGAGGGGTTAAAAAACAGTAATATATATATGGCAACAGAGAATATGCACGCAATAACCCGCATCCAATGGAAATTCATCTCACCTGCACGCCCAATACTGTGCCCGAATAAATCCGTGAAGTATTGGAGAGAAAAAAGAGAGAGAGAAAAAGAGAGAGATAAAAAGAGAGAAAGTGAGAGAGATAGAGAGAGAGAGAGAGAGAGAGAGAGAGAGAGAGAGAGAGAGAGAGAGAGAGAGAGAGAGAGAGAGAGAGAGAGAGAGAGAGAGAGAAGATGAAGAAAGGGAAAACAATGAAAAAAGGATAAAGACAAAGAGAAAGAAAAAGAGAAAAAGAGAAAGAAAGAGAGAAAGAGAGAAAGAGAGAGAGAGAGAGAGAGAGAGAGAGAGAGAGAGAGAGAGAGAGAGAGAGAGAGAGAGAGAGAGAGAGAGAGAGAGAGAGAGAGAGAGAGAGGGAGAGAGAAGATGAAGAAAGGGAAAACAATGAAAAAAAGATAAAGACAAAGAGCAAGAAAAAGAGAAAAAGAGAAAGAAAGAGAGAAAGAGAGAGGGAGAGAGAGAGAAAGAGAAAAGAGAAAAAGAGAAAGAAAGAGAGAAAGAGAGAGGGAGAGAGAGAGAAAGAGAAAAAGAGAAAAAGAGAAAGAAAGAGAGAAAGAGAGAGGGAGAGAGAGAGAAAGAGAAAAAGAGAAAAAGAGAGAGAAAGAGCGAGGGAGAGAGAGATCACCTCCTCTTACATCTTTCGCAATAAACCTGCTGAAAGACATCATCATTTTCATATTCCACATTCAGCTATTCCGTTGCATCTTTTTTCTGCAAATGATTTCCTGTTTTGCAACATCAAGCAATATGTATGGAAATATTTCTTGCATGAACACTCTGATCTGATGAAAGTGCATAATTCTTATA